>NW_027466061.1:12310000-12332500 GCF_046127955.1 Nelusetta ayraudi
GCGTCTGTTACATTATGGGGGCGGTCTGCATTGGAACGTAGCATTTACAGCTTACATATTATTAAAAAAAAAAAGAGAATGTCCAGTTATAATAGTTCCGTTACAGAGGAGTTAAAAGTCATCTTCTTTTATAGTGAAATTGTTATTAATCTCCTATATCAGAGTGATTGCTTAGTTTTTGTTTTGTTTTTTCTTGCGTCTTCTTTACCTTGTTTAACCTCTGTGAATATAAAGTCTATTCACAGACAATTTAGTTGCTTTTTCCAACCTGCCCAACTTCTTGTTCCGAGTGATACCTCCCCGCAAAAGGACGAGTTGTCGACTGTACCGCACTTTGCACAGTTTTTAGCATGTTTTTGAAAACGAAACAATGAAAGGAGTTTGAGTGCGCTGCTTCTGATGAGAGGGCTTAAAAATTAAACCATGTCAGCGAGAGCGTTTAGAAGTGCCTTTAGTCGTCTTCTCGGTGGAGCGTCGCACACCGTGCCCTCGCTTCTCACGTCTGCCGTCGCCGTTCTTTATGTAAGTGCGTGTCTTTGTGTGTGGATTTAAGGCAAACCCAAGCATGTTTCTGGATATCTATTTTAGTTGTTATATGTGGGTATATATATATATATATATATACATATATATATATATATATATGTATATATGTGTATATATATATATATATATATATATGTATATATGTGTATATGTGTATATATATATATATATATATATACATATATATATATATATATATATATATGTGTATATATATATATATATATATATATGTGTATATATATATATGTGTATATATATATATATATATATATATATATATATATATATATATATATATATATATATATATACAGACAGTACATAAATATATCTCTCTACAGTAGTTGTTACATATTCTTTCTTCCTTTGGTGGGGTGTGTACAGTCGCCTGGTGCAACGTCTCACTGCGCACCAGAGCATCTTGGCCTTTTGTTTTTTGAGTTGATTTCATGTTTTACTGTTAAATATTAAAAGACTCAGATCAGAAATGTGAACCGCACACATCCAGCCCAGTTGTTCCACATCTCAGTATAAGCTCTCGACTTAACTGCATGCAGCTTTTTCTCAGTGTTCGTTATGACCGGCTGACACGTCCTCTATCCAGTTTTGTTGGACCAACACACTTTTTTTTTTTTTTTTTTTTTAACTGTTACTGCACTTTTTTGCTTTCAATTAGTTCCACATGCAAAAAAAACTGCAATGAAATTAGACGATGAAGCTGAGTTGTGTCTTTTGACTGTCTTTCACAGTGTACGGCGAGTGATGGGCTTTTTTCCCTCCATGTTGAGATGATAAAGTGTACAGTCTATGATTTTACCTTCTCTCGTATTCAGCAACTGTAATTCTGATGCTTTTTTTTTTTTTACTGATTGCAATTGTTTCACAATAGCGCTAGTTCTTACGATACAGACTGTAATGCCTGGAAAGCAGAACTGCTGGTTTGTTATGCAACGCGTGTTCAGACGGCAAGAAACTGTCCAACTTAACAAACATATTCCTGGAGGGTAATATTCCTCCAGGAATCCTGAGATGATTTCTTCGCTTTAAAAAAAAAAAAAGTGGTATCCACATATTTCCTGAAACATTATTGTTTTTTTTCCTGCTAAAAGACTCATCTTCTGTGGATTATTGAGCAGTAGCACAAACGGCAACCTCTTGGCCAACTTGTTTTTTTATTTTTTTTTACCCAAATTTATTGGTATGTATTTAGCAGTGTGGGTGAAAGTGGTATCCAAATTTTTTGGCCTACAGTATGAAGATATTGTACTATTAGGCTCCCATTTTATGCAAAAGTTTAACAGCACAGTTGAGAAAATGACCTGCTTCTCTTGTTATCAAGGGTGAATATCGTGTGCGGATGAACACCGTCAAATGCCATAAATGACATGTAACCACAGATGTTTAGTAGCCAGGAGCAATGCAACTTGAAGTAGCAGTGGGTCCTGATCCTGCAGACCGACGCAGAGAGAGCAGAGGGTGACCACTTTGTTGCACTTCGAGCTTTTCTGCTTTTCTTGTCTTTTTTGCTTGTAGCGAAAACTCGAAGGGTTCATCGTACTTGCCTCTGCGATGGGCGTTTTTTTTGTTTTTTTTATTGCTTGTTTTTTTTCTCTAACCTTCTTGAAAATAATTCTTTTTTTTCCCTACTGACACGTGGTCGTTGAGAGGAAAACTATGTTTTAATGGGCTTTGCTACACTGTAAATTATATTTCTTGAACTGGCCTCGCACACAAAGCACACATCAGTCTCACGGAACGACGTCCGCGTCTGTCCACCACCCAGAGACACGTCGCAGAGGATAAATATTTTGAGATGTGCTCCTAGATATCTATATTTTTGGATGATGTCATTTGGATTGTGCTTGAATCAGAACGAGGATTTGACGAGTTTATTTTCTCTCTTTTTGAATGGACTTGCTTTCGCGACTGTCAGTGAGGGTCACTGTTTGTAGTTGTAGTTGTAGTTTGTTTCACTAATCAGCTGCAGTGATCTTTGATGGCCATCAACCACAGCAACTCGCGCACAAACACGCAGACACACACACACACACACACACACGATGATCAGGTGCATTTAGAGGATGAAGCAAGCTTATGTACATGTGTTAATATTTACAGAGCTGACTATATGTTAAATGTAGTTTTGACTGCTTTTGCATTTATTAGATATTTAAAAAAAGGTGTTTTTTTTTTTTCTCAAGAGTTTGTTCTTGTCATCTTGAAGATTTGTTTTTGTTTCTCACGAGTAGATTTGAGTGTTTGAGTTGCACCACAAAAATACAAAAAATACACAGAGGTCCACGGTGGTCGGGCGCAGACGCCGTCACGGAGCAGGAACCGTCTTTATTTTGTGTCGTCTTTGACGGATTGGCAAAGTTGTTGTTTTTTTTTACTTTCTTCTTCCTGGACTTGAACTCCAAACCGGCAGGAAGAAAAACAAAACCATACAAAAACAAAAACGTTGACGATGTAACGGTTCTTGATCACTCCTTATAACGCAGACCTTTGTACATGGAGCAATGATGGCATTAGAAAGGTTTCTTTTATGGTGCCTGAGTAGGTGTTTTTGTGTTTGTCTGGGCTTTTTTTTTTTTTTTTTTTTTTTTAAGCTGAGAGATTTGTCCAAGTGTTGGTTAAACATATATATTTTTTTTGTTTGCTTGTTTGTCTTTTAATGATAACCTTTCAGAGCCTATAAAGATAAAATAATAATAATAATAATAATAAGCTAGCTTGAAAAAAAACTTCATCCATAAAGAAAAAAAATACAAATGTTTACAAATATGTAATTAACCAAATAGTAAATATGTGTTTGAGAGTCGGTTCGTCTGTCCCTCCAAGTGGCCATGACTGATTGATTTATATTTCATTTTCTTGCCATTTTTTGAAAAAAAAAACTTGAAAATTGTTACGACTGCTCGTTCTTGTTTTCTCTGTTTCAGTTCGTCGTTATTCTTTGTTTTTCGGTACTTAGGAGAACAATGCTCCCTCATTTTCAAAACAATACGACCCCAGCATTTCCTTACTTTCTCTCCATACTGAACAGGTATTTTCTCTGTACAACAGTCTTTGCCTGCTGACTTCTTCACCGTACACTGAGCCTCGCCTTTCCGTTCTTCCAGTCCCGGCCGTATCTCTTTCTCTTCACCTACATGTACGGTCAGACTTCAGCGCAGTTCTTACCAGGTGTTTCTGTTTTCTTTTTTTTAAGAAGTCATGTTCAAGCGTTTAAATGTTAAGTTGAAACAAAAAAAACTAAACAAAACAACAGGCCACTTGGTGAAACATGCTTGAGTTGAGTTATAGTGTGTTGAAACAGAAATTCAGGAACACCGAGGGTAGGGGGAATTCGCTCTTGGTTTTTGCACTACACAGCAAACGATGAATGAAAAGCTGAATCAGGTGCTTTTATTGGTTGGTGAAACTAATTTTGAAGACCAAAATACATCCACTGTAAAATCAGCTTTTTTCTGTGAATTTTCTTTTGAATAGTGTTGACATTAAACCGCTGCACTTTCATTTCCCCAATTTTGTTCTGTCTTTATCGCACATGTCATCACTTTTCATTGTGGATTTTTAACCAGAAAAGTTGCTGTTAGTTTGCTTGCCATGGTGCGTTTTGAGCATTTAGCATATGTTGTATTTCATTGGTGTACAGTAGTTCATATCCAAAGGTAGGAGTCGGCACGACTTGGTGGTTGGCTGTGAGGCGGTGATGGATGGGGCTGGAATACATGATGCAGCAGGGAGGCAGCGAATTGCCTCATGTGCAACCACCACCGCAGCAGCAGCAGCAGCAGCAGCAGGGTTTCTAAAGATGCGGTTTGGTCATTCTTTTCCTCAGAAATGAAAGATGGGGAAATGAATGGACATCCAGATAAAGCTACTCTACACCAAAGTGCAATTGAACCCAGAGGGAGCACTGTTGTGTCAGCCAGTAGGTGCCTATTGGTTGAAGTGTACCCAAAAGGAAAAACAACAACAACAAACACCCCCTATGCAGGAATAGATGGTTCCTCCCCTGTTTTGGTTCTGCCTCCAGTCAGACGTCCCCTTCCTTTATTTCTTTCTTGTGTACAGCTTGCTTCAGAGTTGTGTTTGTCTGCAGACAGGTAGTCTTCTCATCTGTACGGTTCTTTCCTTAGGCTGATACAATGATTTAAAAATGACAATAAAAGATGTATGAAACAATGTAGGTTGCCATTTGTCTTCCTTAGTGGTGGTAGTTTATGTCGCGCTATGCCAGAAAGATGAGCTGGGTTCAGCAGCCACGTGCTTTCAGAAGGAGGCTGGAAGTTTTGACAAACCCGAGAGAAGTATGACTTGCCCTTTGTGACATCACAATGGACTGATCTCCCACTACTGACCCCTAGAATTGTCCTGTTCAGCACACACTTTTTTGAAAAGTGGAGCAAGCAAAAGCAGCGAGTAATAGTTTTCTCACCAAAGAAATTGATTATGAATACTATGATTTTTTTTTTTTTTTTAAATCATTGATCGGACAGATTTTGTTTCCTGGTAGTGCTGCAAATACCTGAAGTATGCCAAAAGTTTTACTAATAAAGCCAACAACACAATATATGGATATACCAGAGTATGCTCAAAACATGAAGGAAAGAGGACATAAACTGAATACATTTCTCTCATTTCTCAGTAGAATGGGAGGAAGCGGTGACTGCGACTCATGCAATTGTGTCAGTCCAAATTCCTTGGAGGAGCTGCGGGACATCAAGTGGAAACCAGTTGAGGATTGACAAACTGCTGGACCTTGTGCTTAGAACATTGCTGATAACAAAAAAAAAAAAAAAAAATCAACAATTTGACAGAAAATAATGACTGTTGTAAAATTAGCCTGTTGGCTTAGGTTCACAGCATTACAACACTTGTTGTTGGGCTGACTACGGTACACAGACTTCAAACAAGTGGGAAACCGAGAAGCGGACGATGTTGGCTAGTGATAAGTGACGCGAAACAAAGTCATGTGAGGGCCAGCCTATCAAAAAGGAGACTCGTCTTCACGCGGAAGTTTCGGTTCCGTATTTAAAGTTGCTCGGTCGATTAGTCGCCGCAGTTGAGTCGAAGAACTGAACCTGATCCGAAACGATGAGGGGTCCCTTGCTGCTGTTTCTAACCATTTGGTTGAATACTCAACTCGATGGAAGTGCCGTCTCGTCTTCCTGCTCACTTCCTCCGTCCCAGTGGTGCTCGTCCCTGGCCTCAGCCGTCCAGTGTGGGGTAAGGTAAACAACTCGGAGCAATGGAAAATTTAAGCCAAGTAGTTCCGCTCGGGTCACACGGACCCCCTGAAATCACTGCGCTGAATCCAACAAGCGAGTTGCTAGTTTTGGGGGGTTTGTTAATTTGTTTTTTGTTTTTTGTTTTAAAAAAAAAGTCTATAAAGCCCCAATTCCACTGTCCAAAAAAACGTGGGTTTTTTGTGTGTGCAAATAATCGGCATTTGGTGGCGGTGGAATCTGCTCACCGAGCCGCGCTGTCGCGCGACAAAACGGGTCAAACAACCCGGCAAGCGACCCGGGTCAAAATCGGCTCCGAACCGATCGGCTTGCGATGGAATTGGGACACCCGGGACAACACCACCCTTTTTACCTGCCGCACGGGGTGACGTTGAGCGTAACGTGCGCTAAATCATAATATCGCGCCAGTCGCGGCGTATATCAAGTACTGATCCAAAAGTTTTCGATCACGTTCCATCAGCGCTCGATAATTGTTCATTGTCCTCTGGCTGTTTCGCCCGCTGCTCGGGCACAAAATGGACCAGACGCCGAAACAATCGCTGCACGGCGGGAAGCGGCGGCGGAGGTGCGCGCCGCTTCGAGTCTGGCGTGAACGACGTCATCGCTCCACTACAGCCGCTACAGGGGTGACACCCCGCTGGGTTTGGTACGTGGAAACGGAACGATTGCGTGCAACAATGCAATCGGCATTGAGTTCCGTCTCCACGCAAGGTATTTGGGGGTAAAAAAAAAAAAAAGAAAAAAAAAAAGACTACAATGTTTTACTGATGTGTGAATCTGGAACAAAGAAAAGGAAATGGAAAACAAATATTAAACAAAATGCCTTCCGTGTGAAGTCAGAACTTTAGGCTTCATCTCAACCAAATAGAAAAATACACTTGCTTCCTCCAGAGCGTGATACTGCAATCCTGCCGTTTCACAATTTGGATGACCTTTTTCCAAACGTGATTATTATGGCCAAACAGTTAAATGTTTATTTCCCTAATCCAAAAGAAAGGTCTTTGGCCACACTGGCCTTTTGCAAACTACCTTGTGTCTCTTGCAATCTGCTCAATTGCAGCAGTGGCCTCTTGCTTACCCAGCAGCTATTCAGATGATGACGTGCAAGTCTCATTTTGCTGTTGACACTTTTGTACCTGCCCCAGTCCATCCTAGATGTGTGGTGAGAATCCAACAGGAACAGATTGCCAACATCACTGAAAACTCCACCACCTGTGCAGGTTTTGAAGGAGTGCTTGGAATCAGACTTCAGCAGGAAGCATGAGAAAGCAGAGCCAGTCGAGGTGGCCCTTTACTATGAGAGCCTGTGTCCCGGCTGCAGAATGTACCTCACCCAGATACTCCTGCCTACCTGGATCATGCTTCAAGACATCATGACTGTCTCTCTCGTGCCGTACGGCAATGCACAGGTATCTGGCAGTCAATCATAAACATAGACCTCCAAGACAATAGATATATACATATGTTTAGAGCTACTGGCAGAAATTGGATGATCTTGTCAAACTAATGTGTAAAACTGCATTGTATTTTAGGCGACTTGAAACTGAATGAATGTATTTAATATGTTCCTCTCTAGGAAAAAGCTGGCGTAAAGAAGTATATTTTTGAGTGTCAGCATGGGGAACAGGAATGCTTGGGCAACATGATTGAGGTAAAGGAAGTCAACAGTTTCCAGTAATGTAGCTTTCAGTTGAGATGAATGAACAATATTGTAACTAGCAAGAATACACTGTGTATTATGGAATATACATGACTGAAAAAAAAAGTAAAAACCTGAGGGAGACCTTGTCTCGCAGTCATCGGTCAGTAATGTCACTGTTTTTTCAGGCTTGTCTGCTGAATACGAGTTCCCAGGCCTTCTCAATCATCTACTGTATGGAATCCTCCAGTGATGTCATCAAAGCCGCAAAGAGCGTAAGGAAGTGTAACGGGTGTTTGAATTAGTTAACTTGGTAAAATATAGAATAATAAGGGCTATGGTCAGAAGCTAGAATCAACTGCTGGAGCTGGCCTAAGTAATTAAGACAAAAAAACAAAATGATTTTACCAAATACCTGTATTGTGCAGTTTGTGGAAACCGAAACCAAAATATTTACAACCCCCCCCCCCCATAATAATAAAAATAATAATAATAACCACAAAATAATTTTACAGCTGCAATAAATAACTGGTTCGGATCCAGAAAGAAAATCAACTCACAGAACTGGCTGAGCTCAGGCAATTAATTAACAGCATAATATATGAAACAAGAGGGAAAAAACAAAGTCCAGGAACATGAGCAGATCATTGGTTAAGCTGATGCGACCTCTTACGTGGGTGAAAGTGTATGCGTGTGGAAAATTGTCCATGTAAATATTTGCTGTGTCTCAATTCAGGGTCTGCATCCTTGAAGTACGCATTTTGAAAGGAAGTTGCGTCATAGCACTGCGCAAAGGCTTGTCCCAATTCCCAAGGGCGCTTAGGACACTCAAAATGCGTACTCGGAAATACGCACTCGTTTTAGCCGATTCCAAGGATGCACCGCTACTATTCTTCGCGTACTTGTGTGTCCCATGATGCTTTGCGTGCGGCTGCAAAGCAGCGTAGGATCCTGGGAAGTCAGCTGAAATTAGCGGCATGTACTGGCAAAGACACAACATATAAATTTAAATATTGAAGTTTCACGTAAAGTATCCAGTGTTTAACATAGGATTTTACTTATTTGATCGTCCAACGGCATTGTTAGATGGCGAACTAATGGTTATCTTGATACTATAAAAACATCACTTCCGGGGTTGGCCAGCCGGAGGGAACGGCGGTGACGAAACGAGGAAATACGCCGAAGGCTAGACCGTCCCGAGTAGTTACCGGGGAGGCGGGGTTTGGTCAGGCCTTCTAGGCTGGGTACTCGAATGCTTCCTTCAGACGGAGGACACTCGGTCTGAAGGGTGCAGACCCTGAATTGAGACACAGCAATTGTCCGGTGAATTTAATGTCCAGGAGTGACCGGAAGGTGTACAAGCAGCTATACCAAGGTGAGGGGACAGGCGGTATCAGCCTTCTACCCGACCTGTGGCTACGTTCGGGGCTTCAGCTCTTCTCCCAGTACATTGAGCTCGCCATCGAAATTGTTCATGGTTCACCTGGCCTGGATTAAGCAAACAGGACCAGTAAATTACCAGAATAAAACAAGTTTAAATCAAATACATAATACATTCGCCGGCAAACAATAAAGACAATGCGAAAGCGCTAACATGAGCTAATTAGAACGTTCAATAAATGCAAAGTTAGCGTCTATGCTAGCCAACACGTTAGTCGTATTTTCAACACTCACCAATTCCTCGGACAACCAGTGCATGTCAGCGATAACGGACTCTAAGTCTCAGCAGACCAACAACGGAGTTGAAGAAGTTTGCAAAAGTGCTGTTCTTCGAGGTGGTGAGAGACTGGAGAGCTTGCAGCTCCTTACTATAGTTACCCCACGACACACTGATTAGTGAACGTGAAGCACCTGTTAAGGTTGCGCAATCACGTCACATGACCACACTTACGCTTACGTGCGGCGCAGCTACCGGGGCACATAAGGCATGTAAATATGAATAAATAATAATATATATACATATATATATATATATATATATATATATATATGATCGTATTTTTCTCCCCTAGCCTACAGAAGTGTGTGTGTGTGTGTGTGTGTGTGTGTGTGTGTGTGTGTGTGTGTGTGTGTGTGTGTTGCATTGACACGTTTGATTCCAATTGCCTTGCATTTGTTGTTGCAGTGTGTAGGCCTTCACGACCCCAGCTTGGACTGGAATGAAGTGATGAGCTGTGTAAATGGGGACATCGGGAACCAGCTGATGCACCAAAATGCCCTGAAGACCAAAGCCTTAAAACCTTCACACCAATATGTGCCCTGGGTGACCGTAAATGGGGTGAGAGTCCAGTGCAGTTTAACTGCAGCAAAGTCCAGAGCCCTTTGTATTTAATAAGAGCCATGTAACAGGATATCTCCATCTTCAGTCCACTGAGTTAAACAATGAATATAGATCCTTCTCACTGCTCCTTTAATTATATCACTCTAAACTCATTTGAACCATATTATTATTTATCCCATAATAACCTTTTCGGTCTCTGCTTTTACCTGATTGTTTTGTTTCCTGTGGCTGCTATGTTTTCCAGGTGCACACAGACGAACTACAGAGGAATGCCACATCTCATCTGTTTCAACTGGTCTGCAGCATGTATAAGGTGCGGTTTTGTTGGATTCAGTCCTACACAGTGAGTGCATCATTAGTCATTCCTATTATACCCGCTGGATTTAATTTTCTCTTCATTACATTTCCACCCAGGGCCCACCTATACCACCGTGTGGCGGGAGCCAGAGACATTTTGGAAGCTACTGCTATAAGGAGTGAAAGAGCAGCACTGCACACCGCTTCCAGGAGTGGCCACATCTAAAAAGGGAATGCTGAAGATTTTTCATGATATATCTGTATCTTTTAATGTCATGTTCATTGGTGAAAGGGAAATGATAAGAAAATCACATTCTCACAAATGTATAATAAAAACCACATTGCATCTTTGAGTGTTTTCTTCATAAACCAAAAGCATTCATCATTTCATCATAGCGTTTGAGCTCCTGCTTTCTCTTTCCTAGTTGGTGTTCTCAATATCCTCTAGGTGGCAGCAAATGTCACAAATTTGGCAACGTCAGCAAACACATTCGTAGACGAAGTGATTTCACTCTAGTTCTGTGAAATCTTTGGAACGGTTGTGTATTGTTTTTTTTCCACTGATATTCTAAAAGTTGAACCATTTTCTTTCCATCACGGTTATTTTTATTTATTTTTTTTCAGGTTTGAAACATCTGCTCAAGGCCTTAAATAATTTGCAAAGTTTCAAGTCCTTGTTTGGGTTAATAATAGTTGGCAGCTTGATCAGAATCAGTCTTGCCTAACCAGAAGGTCTGCGTGCATGAGATCTGCTGATGCCACGCGCTGATTATGGTCACACACACACCCACACTGTCAAAGTCTCAGCGCTCAGTGCTAGTCTCTGCACATACCGTCTCCTCTTTTTTATTCTCGCCTTGAACCTGACTCTGTCTCTTCTTCAGTTCACTGCTTGCAGGTTTGGTCTATAAAAGGTTGCTGATATATAAGTCAGCGTTTAATGTTGCTGGGTGTATTGGAAGAGGCGTGTAAATAGTTCATGTTTTGGTCCCACAGACTTTGTCATATCTGATCTTATGTGTCATATCTGTGTCCTCCTCTTTGGTATTTCCTCCTTTCCAGTTGTCTCGTTCTCACCATACAAGAGCTGTCAATATGGCACAAAATAAGCTGTCAGAAATGCTCAGCTTCACTGAGGTAAGGGGGCGACCGTCGTTTGTCTTAGCCGCTATTTTTTGAGTTTGTGCTGCCATTTCTGTGTGTGAAGTTTAATAAAAGTGAGGGGCTTTAAAAGCAAAAACACGAGTTGAAGTTGCTGGTATGGTTTCTGTCTTCTGCGCTACTATTATGTAATGGTGCTCATGTGTTCCGTAACCTTTTAGTGTCGTTTGTGAACACACAGCCACAGAGACTGTAGACTTGTATGCTGTATACAATAGAGGATACAGTAGAATAACCTCTGTTTAACATCTGGAATGCAGTTTAATTAAATTTGTCTTAATGTTCCTTATAAATTTACTTCTAAATATCTGGATACATGATTCATTTGTGCTCTTTTATGAAGATGTCAATTAATGGCATGCGTCAGGGATTCTTGCCCCCTCCTCCTTACTAATGAAGGGAAATTAACACATGGCAGAGGTGTGTGCGTGAGTGTGACAGTTGTTTATAGAAAGGTGGGACACCCCGGCAGAAGATACGATAGGATCACGGGATGCAGCAGAAAACAAGGTCTCTTATCTGTTCAACATTCAACACTGACGCTGAAACACAGATGCCCTGAGAACTTAAAGCCAACCACTAATCACACTCTTAAGAACCATCTATTGTGTCTAAGGTGAGAGTGTGTGGGTCTCAGGACCTGGGATCAGATAAAGACTTCCAAAAATATCGCCTGGATTGTGCTTTTTCTGTGGGCGCAGTCATGTTTTGGCGAGGCGCACACTGAGTGTCCTGTCCACAGCATTTACATTTCAGCCCTGTGGTTTGTTTTGTTTTTTTTGCACTGCCTTGGTGAAGGTACCAGAAGGTGATGATTGTCGTTTTACTGAGCGCGTCTGTTTCAGTTCATATGACTCCTTTTGAAAATGAAATGCTCTCATCACATGATTTATAACTAACTAAGAGAACATGCTGAGGAAGTAGGAACGTCCAGGTAAATTAGCTGAGTCAACGGATGTGACTTAGATGACTTGTGTTAAGTATGAAGTCAAATAACACCTGTGAATGAAAGCTTTTATTTCAGTGTTTATTCTTAAGCCTTAAAAAATGTAAATCCAAAGCCCTGTATCGTTTCAGAGACAGTGGGACTCCTCTCAGCAGGATTCTTCCATCCAGCTGCCCAGGCTGTCCTGCAGGCCCTCCACGAGCGCCAACCCCCAGTCCAGATCATCGGCCGCAGACATCAAGCCCTCCAGGAGTTTGGGCACCCTCACCAGCTGCATCTCCAGGGGCCTGTGAGTCATGTTGTCGCTCCCCTTTCTATAGGACAATCCTGTGTTTGTCTTCGTGTTGTCTCGGTCCTGAAAAACTCGTCATGGTAATTTGAAAAGTTCACACTTAGACATGCGGCTGAGTGATACTGTAAATTAGCTGTAAACTGTAAATTAGCTGTAAATTGTACTGTAAACTATAGCACAAGATTTAAAAACACACAAGCGTCACCTCCTCACAGCTTCAGCTCAGCGTCCCTGGGAATGTATTATTTTATTACATTTTCTAATTTTGCGTTTATACTTGGCATTTTGCTATGGCCAGAGGTTCTGGTTGTCATTTTCCTGATTTTTAGCGCTTTTTAGTCTTTTGTTTTTAACTAAACGTAGGGTGTTTTCTCAGAATTTTGTTCCATTTGTGTCATCCAACTCCAAATGTTTTTAAATGTAAAAAAAAAATAGAACCCGCAAGACAAGTGAGACAATGTGCATATTCATCACATCGAGTGGAAAATAGCTCAATTATATTGTCACGCTCTGGTGCGTATTCATTCCTTGAGCATTTACAGCCTTCCAGGTATTCAGCAACAGCTCTGGAGACGTGTGATGATGAGGAGGAACTAATGAGAGCGTTTAGCAGTGGCCTTCCTTGCTGTGGGGGCTTGTTTACATGGTGGCTCAGAGTTTTGTTTTTGTTTCTTTCTGGAAAGCCTTTTAAAAGATATTTTGACCATGATGGTAGTAATGATCGAGTGTAATGAACTTATTTCAGCTGACTGGGAAAGTCTCAGCAGCGGTTGAAGATGGATCCAAAGTGATTTTAAGGTTCAACTATTTGGACAAGGACACAACTGAGAAGACACGTCTTCCCGGGAAGACGGCGGGAGGTGTAGGGTTTGGGGGGCCTCTAACAAAGGCCTCTAACATCTACGACACTCGGATCGGGGATCATTGTGTGGTCCATGACTCGCTGCGGCCACAAGACATTGGACACGGTCACACAAATCAGCATCTGGCCGGCAGCCAGCAGCGAGGAGCGCTTTGAAACGAGTGGAAGAAGGAAGACGAGGGTTATGTAACGCTGGAGAGCGACACACTAACTTTCCCCACAGTGCGAGCATTAGTTGCTCACTCTGTTGATTTTTTTAAATCTTTAACTTTTAACACCAATGCTAAGTGGGCACATGTCTGCGTACACAGAAGTGCAACGTGACGTCGCAAACAGCAACTGGCTTCAGCCAGAGAACTTTCACAGGTGAAACAAGCTGTGTTTGCTGTCATTGGCCAAAATAAGCAGCACATATACAGTATATATAATATATACAGTATTTACATTACATTTGTCCTCAAGTAGTGCTTCTTCTTTAGATCTATATGTTCTTAAAAATCCTCTAAACGCCTCCCATCACACCACCGGGAAGCATGATTTCACCAGAGAGACGTCAGGGCCGAACCAGATGTTGACCCCGGATGGACGCGCTGGAGCCAGAAAGCAGATCTATTAAGAGTAAAAAAGATGAAGGCAGAGTCCAGAATGAGGAGAATGAGCACCATAAAAGGGCTGTTGGAGAGACCTTTCCTGCTCCGGTACTGCAGGAGTCTCAGTACCAGTCTGACGTCAGAAAATCTAAACAGATGGAAGCTGGGATGGCTGAAGGTGGTGTCCACAAAGTCCCTGTGTAGATGGATCTCAGTCTGAGGCTGCCGAGTCAAAGAGATTTGAGAGACACACAGATAATTTGCAGATACTGTGATGCAGCAGCAGAACATGCGTCTGAGTCCAAGTGGGAACGGGGCAGCCCTCAACTCTGCCTCTGACATCCACATGACTGGATGATGATGTGCTGCAGGGCTGGGATTTGTTTGTTTGTTTACCGCCTTTTTCTTTAGATGTGTTCAGACGTTTGAAAGAGATAATGTTGGTCTGTGAGTAGCTGCAGGAAACACTGAAAGACTGATGGCTACTGTACCTTCAGAAACCTGCAGGAGAATATAGTTTTTGAGATAGATTTTCTTTTGGCCACTTGGGGGCAGCAGAACAAGTTTAGCATTTAGCAATTGTCTTTAGCGCAAATTATCTGCGTCATATCACCGTTGTTTCTGTTATTGTTCTTAAACAAATACGTACATACGTACATATACATACATACAGTGGACTTAAAACATTCAGCCACAGCATTGGAACACGGCGTTGCACAATCGGCACAACAAAACTTATTCATGGAATCATAGTGCTCAATGGCCAAGGTCGTAAATCTGGCCAGACTACATGGAACATGATAAAAATCTGTGGTTTTAAAAGTACAGTGGAGGTGATGGGCTGCGAAACATTTGTTTTTTTTAAAAAAAAAAAAAAAAGAAATTCTAATGAAAACAGAGAATTGTCTTTTTCAGCAAAGAAGTATCATTTGCCACAGTTCTTACATCTTTTAATGTTGTGGCTGATCAATTCATTGCCTTGCTTTTTTTTTCTTTTAAAAAGCCGCTGTACTGTTTTTTTTTTTTTTTTAAATGGAAATCTATATTTGTACAACATCTGAATGACCTTGACAATTATTCCGCCGTGGCACGTAACGACTCTAAATTTAAAATCAAAAGCAAACAGAAACGCTGACGTCAAGTCGCTGGTTGATCTAAAGGCCAGAGTCTCAGCTGAGACTCTCGGAGCAGAGTGGGTCAGCCACGGTTAACGGCACCCCAATGGAAAGTAGTGTTGGCCGCGGTCGTGCGGTCGGGATATCATCTGGAAAGTCAAACGCTGTTTTGGGCCGTGGGGGGTTCGTTTGAGATACCAGGACAAAAATAAAATTGCAAAGAAAAAGTTCCACACTTGGATCTTGGCCACGTAGTGACACATGTACAGCGGCTGCACAGGACGCAGAAACCGACAGAGCAGCCGTAGCTGTGCACAAAGAGTATAACATAGACTATATCAAAGAATCATTCTTCTCTCAGCCAACAATCGCTTGGTGTGAAGTTCCGCCCTGCGTCAGATGTTCCAGCTCCTCGGGTTATTTTAGTTGCCCTGCACAGCACCGGTGTTGAACTACTAGAGCCTAATCACAGGAAGACCTTTCCTCACTCTGCACTGATAAACAAAGACCCCGGTTGGGGGAGGGAGCGCAGTGAAGAAGAAAAAAAAAGAAAAAAAGATGTTGCCCCTGGTCACAGATAGGGAGCGCCATCGTGACAGCGCCCATGCTCTGTGTTAGCTTTTTATCTACCTCTGCTTTTTATAGTCAGAGGCCCTTCATGTGACTCTTCCTGGTACGCTCGGAGCATGTGAAAGGCAGAGAGGCTGTCTCTGAGGAAATAGGCGACTTCACAACAAGCTGCACCTCGGGGAGCAGTGGAAAAAAAAGGGGGGGAGGAAAAAAAAAGCCTGAGTTTGCAAAGTCTTGTCGGAGGCGAAGAAGCGGAGAGGGCCTGAGTGGCCGGGCGCCTGCGTCTCTTCACACTGCAGGAGGTGACCAGGCGCCACATTTTGGAGTTGATGTATGCTGTTCTTAGGAGGAAAAGGAGTAGAAAAAGGGAGTGTGGGGGAGGCAGAGACTCGGGAAGCGGGAGGGAGAAGAAGCTGAAGGAGGTGATCCGTCATGCCTCTCCTCCCTGTAAATCAGACGTCCATATTTAGTTAGAGAGAGGGAAGGCCTAGCCGTAATGTAAACAAAGCGTGAAAGAGGGAGGGAGGCAGCCAGAGTACATAAACGCTAATGTTTGAGTCTTCCAGCCGGCTCGGCAGCCAGAATGAGTCCCAGGAGCCCCGCAGGAAGGACACGCTAGTTCCCAACTTGTTTAGTTCCCAATAAACAGCAAAAAGCTGATCAGCAGTGGCTCCGGTGGCTTTATTTTATCTCACTTTATTTTTGAGAGTTCACCTCAGCAGACCTCTGGGAGCTGTTATGGGCCGGACCGAGTTGGGCTTGAGCAAAAGTGCGCGCGGACCGGAGCCGAGTCGTTAGCTGTTGCCGAACTTTTGAAGCGGACTAGATAGCTGAGCCCCGACCACTTGACCCTCCCGCCGCCGCCATGAGCGAGCTGTGCACGGACAGCTCCGAGGACGAGCAGGCCGAGCTGGAGGACGTGCCCCGGCTGACCAGGCTCCCCATCATTAAGCTCATGCCCAGGACGGTGGCGGTGTCCCCCGCCGCTTCGCCCAAGATCTCCCCCAAGGACTCTCCGCGCGGCTCCCCCCGGCACTCTCCGCTGCTCTTCAGGAAGCTGCTGATGAACCGCAGCATCAACCTCCAGCGGCGCCGCTTCACCCTGGCGCACACACCCAGGTAGACGCACCGAGCCGCCCAAGAGTTTTCCGCAGAGCGTGTTGTATTTTTTTGTTGTGGTTCATTTTAATGTATCACGCGTAGAGACAGGTTGTAAGTGCCTTTTGTGCAAAACTGTGGCAGGGTTAATTATTCTGCGGCAGAGTGGAGTCATGTTGACCTGAGCTTAACACGCTCTTCAACCAATATTTGAACATTTTCTCCGCTGCTCTTCACCACTAATTGCTGAAGAAAGCGCGCATGTGCGTGCTAATGAGGACTGTCTGACTCTGCTCAGCGACAAACTCTTCATGACTTATCTGCTGGCAGCAGCCTTGAAAGAAAAAACAATCCCATCCAATGTAACTAAAGTGATCCTGAGCTCAGTAGGCTCCAGTACAGCTGTTTGAACTTTAAAACACACAGCTCTCTGGTTGGGAAAAAACAAAACAAACGTGAGCTGTTGTCTCAGGGACTTCCACCACAATAAATTCTGCTGTTGTTACTCAAAGGTTTCTTTTCCACCCTCTGAAGGCAAGAGCAGCGAGTGTTTTACTGACACTGCTGACATAAACTGGTTGTGCAAAGTCAGTCATAGTGGCTGCAAAACTTATTTTGTTTTTTATGTAATGACCCTGGAGGTCAGCTGTGACTCGGCTGTCAGAAGGCTGCCCAGGATTTCATTTCATTCTAGGAGTGTGTGTGTGCGTGTGCGAGGCTTTTGTCGTGCTGCCAGGTGGCGTCACCTCGACAAACACACGGCTCAGCGACATCCTCTGGTTGTCCGTTTGTTCTTCCACCCCTCTGTCAGCCATCTTTTTTATCCCACAAAGGGGCTGTTTAATTAGCCACACGAAAACAAGCTCCACCCCCCGACCGCCACCGCCACCAGACCATCCAACAGGATGTCGTTTGCACAAACCAAAAAAACATTAGTGTGCAAAGAGCAGCGGCTCTCTGCTACCTGCCGACGGCCTCGGCCCGCAATTCCAATGCAAATTAAACATTGACTCTGTGATGACGTCACGGCGGGCGAGCGCTCGGCGTCAGGCCACTGTAACTTCTCAAAGACACAGATAACAAAACTGGGCTTTGTGTGTTAGGGAGATAATTGCTCTGCGTTGTGCCTTGAGTCTCCAGCAGGTTTTTCCTCATCAGTGTCCCTGAAACTCCAGCGGTGGAGTCACGCTGTGGAAAGTTTTAAAGCCTTGTAAAACGTTGTCTTTTTTACGTGCTCCTCTCCAGTGTTTGTGTTTCATCTCAGATCTTCGACATGTAAGCACTCACATGTGGGCACGTAGTTTTCTGGGGCTGTAAAGAGGCATCCTCGACCAGTGTAAAGCACTGGTTCTCAACTGGTGGAGTCTCAGGACCAACATTTTTTCTTCATGAAGTCGTGACCCAAATGTATTCCATAAAAATTAAAATGCTGGCCCACTTTCTATTATGTCTAGTAAACAAATTGTTGAAATGATTGAATTGAATTGTGTCCTGCGAGTTTGCATGTTCATGATGAACTCGTGACTTGTCCAGGGTGTCACCCTACCTTCGCCCTATGACAGCTGTAATAGGCTGCAGCAGACCCCCGTGACCCTGAGCTCGGGAAGAAGCAGGTGTTGAAAATGGCTGGATGGACGTGTCCTGCGAAATGAATGCCTGACATTTTCTCCAGAAATGTATATTTTAAAATCCCTTTAAAAAAAAGTGAAACTGCAATTACCCAATCAAAATAGCTTTTGGGTTGCGACCTACTAGTTGAGAAACACTGGTCTGTTTGCTGACGTCCTTTTCCCTCAGAATCATTTTAAAATGAGAGAGAAAGGACCTGCTAAAAAGGCACTCTGCTCCACAGTTTGTCTTTCTCCTCTTGCACACAAGTGGCAGCAGCGTTTCCACTCCAGGGTCCCAGCCACTGTTGCCTTCAATTTAACGTTTCTGTTAAAAAAAATCCTAGCACGAGAGGGCCAGGGGTCCGCTCGAAGGAATTTCAAGGCCAAGTCCCGAAAAGTCAGATTCTTGTGGAAGCTTCGACATGTCAGAGCTTTTACATTATGCAGCGCTGAGGTCAGGCCATTGGAAATGTCCCTCCGCAGGGCACGTAAAGTGTCCCGTAACGTCAGCACAGAGATGAATGGATGAGGATGAGTTATGGCAGGATGGCTGGCGAGAAGGAGGAATTAAACAAACTGGGGGTCCGGGCGGAAAGTGGATTTTTGCTGGGAGCTCAAATATAGAACATGGCCGTGAACTTATTTTCACTTAGTGTCTGAGGTGATAAAGCCCTTTTTTCCATTGCAGAGACATCATGTCAAAATGACCTCCTCCCTTTAGTGGAAAATGTCTTCAGCGTCAATGCCGATGGAAGACGGCGACACTCAGTCATAATTCTTTTGACGGAGGCTTGAATTAATCCTGACCTTTGTTCTTGTCTATCAACTGGTCTGCAAGTGGACGGAGACTGGGACCAGTGAGGCCTGGAAGCACAGAGACTGGAGCCATTTCATTGACTTGACGAGAGAGATGTTGTCCTGTGGAAAATTTAGGAGAGATTTGTGTTGAGGGATATTTGTAGCCTTTTTCCGAAATGAACTCACCCATCAAGGCTGCTGTATTAGTGAGGAGAAACCGTCCATCTTAACTTGATCTCCACCTGTTTAATTAAATGCACCCAGACCAATCGACTTCTGATGAGGTGAAAGCTTCAGTGGTGGAAAAAGTGAGAAGCTGCTCAGGCTCCGGCAGTGCTGATTAAATCGGATTCAGATGCTTTGAAAGTCACTTTTTTTTTTCTAAGATCGTCCCACATTTCAAACTAGGCTGAGGGGCTGATTGCAATGTGGATGTGTGAGATTAACCCAGTGAATGTATGAAACCTTATACGGGGCATAAATGCCAGTCTATGCAACCTCTAAAGTCACTTGGGGGCACAGAGATCTTCCCCTGCCGCCTGGCGGCCCACTTTAGGTTTCACGTATATATAAAATGTTATTGAAATGCAAGATGTAAATCCCTGTTTTATAGTCGTCCCCCCACTAGAAAATCAAGACAGTTTTATTTGAATATTTCATTGCTAAAAATAGTGATTTTATGCTTTTAAACACTGGTGTGTGTGTGAGTGTGAGTGTGTGTGTGTGTGTGTGTGTGTGTGTGTGTGTGTGTGTGTGTGTGTGTGTGTGTGTGAACTCAGTTTATTCTGGTACAGTGTTCCTCACTGTAACTGCATGGTTTCACAGTGTCAAAAAATTCTTCCAACTGAGCGAAGTCCCGACAGACTGAGACATTTTACCATAGAACCCGTTTAACGTTTAATATAGACAGTCATGAATAAGCTGTTGCTTTAATAGACCCTGGACTCTTCTCTCTAATCAAGCAAAACATTTTCCTTCTCTTGTACATGTTATACTATGTCCAAATATTTTTTTTTTCCAGCATAGTGAAAGGGGGCATTGGGAGAATCAAATGGATTACAGTCATGGGATGAGAAAAAGAACAAAAAGGGAAGAGGGCTGGGGGAAACACAAACACACACACACACACACACACGCACGCACACACACACACACACACACACACACACACACACACACACACGCACACACACACAAACACACACGCACACACACACACACACACACACACACACACACACATGCAGTATTGAAGAACTGATCGATGAGCAGGCAGTGTGCTATTATCAGTGCTGGCATGAAGTCAGGTTGGTTGCACGCAGAGAGGAAGTTGCTCAGTGCCATTAAGAGAAAAAAACAACAGACTTTTCCTTTAAAACTTTGTAACTTTGTACTTGTGGCTGAATGTGGCAGTAAAGTGGCCTTTTTCATGGCTTCTCTCACCTTCTGCACCACATCTGTGAGTGCCGCTCATCTCCCTCGTCTCTCTCTCTCTCTCTCTCTCTCTCTCTCTCTCTCTCTCTCTCTCTCTCGCTCGCTCTCTCTCACTCTCGCTCTCTCTGTCCTCTTCTCACTTGACCGCCCAGCACCCCACTCCACCCCGCCCCGTCCCGTCCCGTCCCGCTCCCTCCCTCAATATCTCTCACTATCTGCTTCTCGGGGGAGACAGTGTTGTTGTTTGTTGTTGTAAGCCGGACTTTTTGGTCCCAGCACTCTCAGGAGAGAAGCCCGAGCCATAGCAGTTCCTCTGACGGGGACGCTGACATGGGGTGGCCCACGTCAGGGTGCATCTGATGGGATTCTAGCACTCTACCGGCTAAGAAAAATATAAACTCTTCTCAACTTTTTCCTCTTTTTCAAAATACCTGTGGGTCATCCTAGAGAAGTTCCATCTTTTCAGCCTGTAGGTTTTGTTTTTTTTTGTTTTTGGAAGACTTGATGCTTGGTGCGCCCTCCTCAGGAGTACCCCAAGAGACTTTATTTTATTTTTTTAAAACACAAGAAAAATAGACTCACAGGTGAGATAGGAGAGTTTATCTTGGCAGGTCCACCCCAGCAGTCCCAGATGAGCGCTGACAGCTGACACCATCCTTGGCTCCACTTGACTTGATTCAGGCCTGGACTTTCCTCATCAGGAGATGATACGCCAGCTCCGTCCCTGATTGGCTGGCCAAAGACGGGACTCTTTGCCCTTTTTTAGGCTGCTCACGCACACGCTGAATTGGAAAAGGCTGAAGGACATATCTCTGGCCAACGTACAGTTTGATGCACTTTGATTCTGCACTGACCTGGAAGTAATCGGCCTCGTTCAAACAAGTTTTTTTTTTTTTTTTGGGTCGTCATTTGTTTTAATCCTCTGCCTGCAGAGCAGAGCAGAGCTCGGCACATTGGACCGTCTCCTCTCTTCTCCCTCATGCTGACCAGGTGCATCCAGTGTCGCTCTGTGACGCTCTTATACGTTTTGGCTTGAGGTTTTTGGTTTTGTGTTTTTGGACTCAGCGGACGATATTTTGGACTTGCTCTCTGTTCTAACATGGCCATGGGGTCTGTAGTTGCACCGAAGTTGACTTCTTGCGCCCGCCGCGTCCCCAAGCCTCTCGTCTGACACGTCTCCCGACCCCCCGACCAGCTCTTCAGACAACAAGACACACGATACAATGATGAACAAAGACTCACGCTTTTCCAGGAAGACCCAGGGAAACTTCTCCACCCGCAGGCACTCCTGCATCGGGTACGTACGCAGCACAGGAGTGATTGCAGCAAAAGGCAGCAGCAAAACCTGCAGATATACCAGAAAGTTTAGTTTTTTCAGTGGTGGTGGAACAGGAGGTGTTTGTGCATTTCCGTAACTGGAAAGTGTGTGTTACAGCTGTGTTGTCACCGTGTTTACACACTAACATCCCGTTGCGACGGCGGCTCAGTTTCGCAAACATCACAGGATACGTCAGCCAAAGAGAAAAGTTAACACTCCTGAAAATCATCTGCTGACAGATTAGCACAAAAGCCTTTTTTTGGAGAGAGCGTTGCCAAATGTGGCGTCACAGGTTGCGTTGGTGGTGGTGGCACTGGGGTGGTTATGATGGTGGCGGTGGTGGTAGCGGGGGGTGTGGTGGTGGTGGGGATGATGGTGGTGATGGCAGCGTTGGTGGTGGGGTTGGAGGTGGTGGTGGGGATGGTGACGGTGATGGTGGTTGTGCTAGTGGTGGTGGGGTTGGTGATGGTGGTAGGGGTGGTGGTGGTAGTTTGGATGATGGTGGTGGTGGTAGTGGTGGTGGGGTTGGTGGGGATGGTAAGGATGGTGGTGGTGGTGGGGTTGGTGGTGGTAGTTTGGATGGTGGCGGTGGTGCTAGTGGTGGTGGGGTTGGTGGTGGTAGTTTGGATGGTGGCGGTGGTGCTAGTGGTGGTGGGGTTGGTGGTGGTGGGGTTGGTGGTGGTAG
>NW_027466061.1:12337500-12532500 GCF_046127955.1 Nelusetta ayraudi
GCGATATTGAAAATATAATTGGTGGGAAAAGCAGTGGCGTGAGTCAGTCAGCGGCGGCCGTCCCTCTCGGGCAGCCACACACAGGCTGCGCACGTCCTTTGACGGGCGGCCGCTCGCTCTGACTTCAAAACAGCTCGTTACCCAGGAATGCTCGCGACGCCTCTTGCCGGGCCAGCGCCATGATGTCATGAGGCCCCTCTTGAAAATAATGTGTTATTAAAGTGGCGGGCCGAGCGCCTCCGCTCGGCCAGGGGAGATCTGGAGCATCGTACCTGGCCACGCGGCTTCAGGACTCCGGCTGTTTAAAGTCGATGTCTGGAGATGCTGAGCAGAACCAAACAGTTGACGTCTGTCTTCTTTCAAACATCCAGCCTCTTCCACCGCGCTGACGCACACACGCCCAGCGCTGCTCAGCCCTCTGGTGCGCTGCCAGCCAATGGGCTTGTGTGTAACTCGGGCCCACGTGTGTGTGTGTGTGTGTGTGTGTTCGTGCACGTAGATTGGCTTTTCTTTTCAATTCCGACGGCAGATGAAAGCAATTTCCTCGTCATTTACAACGTGTCGAGTGTGCGGGAAGATACAGACGCACGCTCACAGCGCCCGTCAGGAGCTCCGAGAGCAAATGAAGTTTTACAAGTGTGACGTCTGGCCGATCGTGTCTTTCGGCGCTGCCCACAAACTCATCTACGGACCTTTGTGTTCCCACTGTGCGTCCAGCGGACCTGCTCCGACTCTTCCTCGCAGGCCCAGAACCTGCTCAGCCCTTCCGTCTTTTCCCCCCACGGCTGCTTTTTATGTTCACCCAAATTGTACGGTTGACTTTATAATGTGTTGTTGCTGAACATGGCCTCCATAAAAGCAGGAATATACTGCGGTGTCATACGCCTTTACACCTCATAACTTGCGTGTGTGTGTGTGTGTGTGTGTGTGCGCGTATCTCTGCATTTCCTTAAATGGCAGTTTTCTCTTGAATGACGCACGCAGAGGCTTTATAGTATAGAAAATGGGATCATATTAAATATTCTTGGGAGGAAAATAGAAATATTATAAGCCGCCAGTGCGATAAGCCCAAACCAAGACGACGATAAAGCTGAAATCTAAAACCACAACTTGCATAAAACTATAACTTTATGCTGCTTTACATATGTAGGTGCGGTACAGTGGGTCTGTGGTGCAAACTGTAAAACTCTCTGACCCTCGGCAGGTCCCTGTTGGGCCTCCAGGTTGGATCAGGACTCTGTCTCCACCATTGAGCACCTTCTACCAGTTGCGTCTAAGGCCACCTATTGTGCAAAATTCACTTTGTCTATGTTTTATAACAGTAACAATTCTAGCCTGTTAAAGGAACATCCACTAATTATATAAGCCAATTTGGTGCCCTCTGTGTTGTCAAAAAGGGCTTCTGGAGCCATTTTTGTTTCGGCCCCCCTCCAAACATGTGGAAGGTCTAGCTAGCAGGAAGCTACAACATTAGTTTTTTTGCAGGAGACTGTAAACAGAGGGCTAAACAATCTGTTTTCCAGACAACTGAAGAGACCTTTTGGAAATTGGGAACATGTTTGTGTTCTTTTAAGTCCTTGCTGCTCAGTTGATGCTATTGGTTGGTGCATCAGCTGAAACGGTGAGTGTCTCAGTTCAGTCAATGGCTGACGAGCTTGCTAAGCTAACGCTAGCCACAACAGACCTGTTACCTGCATTGAATGGGTGGAGCTAAACCAAAAAATAAACAAGTTGGTGCAGCTGCATACACAAACACTTGCAGTACGCATGATTTTCCAGGCCTGCCCCCGAGGACATTGTCAAACCCCCTCTGCTGTCCAAACCAAATAAAGCCCAAACTGAGTGTCATGAGTGTCAACATCGTGCCGCTGTTCTGCGGTCACGTATTTCCTATTGACGTTTCAGCGTACGACGTTCTCAAGCGGCTGAAATTTCACTCACTTTTCACTTCTTCTCGTCAAAACATATTGAGAACATATTGTGTGCAAGGGTGGAAGTGAGTGTACATGCATGTGTGTGTGTGTGTGTGTGTGTGTGTGTGTGTGTGTGTGTGTGTGTGTGTGTGGAGGGAGAGAGAGGGGAGGGGCTTTTGTTTGAGGATGTTCTTTATTCTCAGCGAGAGCTGCGTACCAGGAGCTGCTTACTGTAATACCTTATCATACTCATCCTGTAATCAATCTCTTTACCTAACAGAGACAACACGTAAAGGCCACACACACACACACACAAGCACGCAAACGCACACACAATCAATGCATGAATAAGTACAAGCCATCTGGTGAGGATAACAGTTGCAGTGGCCAAAGGGAGAGTGCTGTCTCGTAACACTGTTTTGTGTCTGTAGTGTGTGTGTGTGTGTGTGTGTGTGTGTGTGTGTGTGTGTATTTACATGTGCACTCGGGGTGGGAAAGGGTTAACAACCTAAACATTTGGGGAAGGCAGGAACCATGTTGGTCGTAGTCCCGCCTCCTTTCTCAGCTCTGACCTCACCTTGAAACCCTTGTGTGTGTGTATGTTATTCATGCACACTCATACACGCACTCACGCGCACGCACACACACACACACACACACACACACACACACACACACACACACGTAGACACTTGCTTGGTCAAATGCCTACAGACTCTCACTCACTCTGATGCTCGTCAACTCACCTCGTAGACGCCTCGGCAAACACCCGACTCTGGTCGGGCCGGACGGACAGACGATTAAAAAACAATAATCAGACACAGGCAGGAGCAGCAGATCGCCCAGCAGGAAAGGAAATGTTTGCTCTGTGCCTAAGGGTGCTGCAACTGAAGGGGAGAGAGGTGGAACCAGGCAGCCAGAGAGAGTAGAAGAAGAAGAAGAAGAAGAAGAAGAAGAAGAGAAGGAGGAGTGAGAGAGGGAGAGGGAGAGAGAGAGAGAAGGAGGGGGTGGGAGTGAGAGAGTGAGTGAGAGTGAGAGGGGAAAAGGACAGCCGTGCGACTCCACATTTAGACCCGGAGCTGAGGCCAGACGTACATGTGGGCTGATTAATGGGGCTCCGCTGAAGGGAGCGTGCACGTGGAGCACCAGCGTCCCCCATGAAAGCTCGTCGCCCAGAGGAGCAGACTTCCAGCGGCGCTCCCCGGGAACTGCCGGGCGCCCCGAGCGTCTGCGCCCTCGGCCCCCCGAGGCCATGAGAGCTCCCAGGAAGCGGCGGGGAAACGCAGCCACACACAGGAGCAGGAAGCAGGGCCGGCCGGCCGCGCCGGGATGAGAGCAGCCAGCTGAGAGGTGACAGAAGCCAGGACAGGCGGCCGGGAGAGACTGAGAGAAGAGCCAAGCCCAGGTGGAGGGATGAGCGTGCCGAGCGACTGCGGCTTCTGCTGCTCCCTGGAGCGCAGCATCACCGTGAGGAGCGGCAACATATGGGGGTCGCCGTGCGCCGTCAACAGGCCCATCGACATCACTCAGAAGCGCAGGCGGTAATTAAGAGCCCCGTCTCCCTCACTCACACTCAGCCCGTCTGTCTCTGCTTACATCCATTCATGGCACGCACACACAGACACACGTGCTCACGCACAGAATGTGCAGATATGCAGGATACAGAGAAGCTAAAAGCTTGATTGTGCCAGGTACAAATTCTTTTAATGGTGTCAATGTCTTTTTTTTTTTTTTGCTTGTGTGTGTTTTATTCAGAAGATGATCAAGGTGCAGCATCAACAACTCACTGTCATACAAAACCCCTCCACACAGTAATATGTTTCCAGAAGACTCCTTCATTTAGCCCAGTCCACCTCAGTCTTTTGTTAAAACTCTTCTTTTCTTTGCCCTAAAAAGAAACATTGAACGTCCTCATTTCATGACAAAAGACATTTAAGGGGGAGTTTTATTATCCAATTAGTTCAGGAAAAAAGGGTAAAAAAAAAAAAAAAAAGGCCCTCAGTTGACCCTAAAAAGTTTGTTTATTCCATTGAGCCAATCAAATGTGTTTCTTTACTTGTCTCGACGATGAGGTGATGAGTCCAGCAGAAAACAAATCTGGCTGAGAGTTTAGAAGGGAAAAGAGAATTTCCACTCAGTTGAATCAATATAGTATAGTATATATAAATAATACAAATATGATAACGTAATATAGCAATGAATATAGAGGAGAGAAGAGCTCACTGTGTGTGTGTGTGTGTGTGTGTGTGTGTGTGTGTGTGTGTGTGTGTAGCGCGTGCATCCTGCACATTAAGGCGTCCTGTTTTTTTCTCTGCACAACACATCGTCTCCGAGCCATTAAAGTCTTCCTGTGGCTGCACACTCGATGACCTTCATGCAACATATTCTCACAGGAATGCCACGATATTGTGGCTCCACGTAATCCATCCACAGAGAGTGTGTGTGTGTATGTGCGTGTGTGTGTGCTGGTGATGGGGGCGCTGTGGAGATAAAGTGCTGTTTACATTGCCGTCCCCTGTCATCTCTCTCAGGCTGTTTTATCAGATGTACATTGAAGAGCGTGAAGGATACTCAAAGGACAGCCGTGGCTTTAAATATCCTTCTCTTTTACTGTTTTCGTGACTCAAGCCAGGGAGTATAATTGTCTTCTTGAGCGTGTCCCTCTGGGGTTGCAAGGAGGAGAATGTCAGTGTTTAAAGGAGCCAGAATGGGCGAGATTCACTTCTGCAATGCAGGAGCAACGAGTGTCGCAAAGCTGTGAGGAAGTGTTCGCCAAAACACTCTGGAAGTGAGATCTTTGTGATGTCATGAAGGGTAACCGAGTTATAGACAAGACCCCTCAGTCAGTTGTTGGTCCCAGTCTCCTTCTGAACACGTCAAAGGTTTTTAGCAAAAAGGTGAAAACAAAGGGCTAAACTTGCTTCTTTTCTGCGAGGCAACAAATTTTCCACATGTGACGAGTCAAAAAAAAGAAAGACTTGACAACCAGCACACGACGGCACTCTTAAGCAACCGCTGCCACGGCTGAGAAGCAGCCTGAAGACGTCTCGGCTGCGCTGGAGACAGTTAATCGCTTCTCCACAGACAGGAAGTCACAGGAGCTTTTTTTGGATTCAGGCATCGATTGTCCGAGGCTTCGCTGCTGACGGTTATGAAAGAGCCACAGTCAGCGCCACCGGTCCACTCTCCAGGAAAACAAAGAGTGTGTGTGTGTGTGTGTGTGTGTGTGTGTGTGTGTGTGTGTGTGTGTGTGTTTGTGCGTGTGTGTGCGTGTTTGTGAGTGTTTGTGCGTGTGTGTGCGTGCGTGTGCGTGCGTGTGTGTGCGTGTGTGTGTGTGTGTGTGTGTGCGTGTGTGTGCGTGTTTGTGAGTGTTTGTGCGTGTGTGTGCGTGCGTGTGCGTGCGTGTGTGTGCGTGTGTGTGTGTGTTTGTGCGTGTGTGTGCGTGCGTGTGTGTGTGTGTTTGTGAGTGTGTGTGCGTGTGTGTTTGTGCGTGTGTGTGTGTGCTGCCTTTTCCTCTTTTGGCAATCCTCTAAAAACACAACGCAGAAGCTGCGACAGTCCCATTATTCGCACTAATTTATGATATTTTAATGTCAGAGTGCATCTTCAGGGGTAATCTGATATTGAGCTCTCACTCCTGCCTCCTCGCTGCTCAGCTCTCCTCCTCCTCTTCCTCCTCCTCCACTCTGCTCTGGCGGGGACATCCATCTATGAACATGAGGCGTGACGCCACTGTGGCAGTAAAAAGGACTTTATGGGATGTCAGACGTCGTGGTTGTTTTGTGCTGCGTAAAAAAAACACACTCCTGCTGGGGAAGATGAAGCTGCAGCCGTGTGCTTAGCGTAAATCTCAGGCCTCTGACTTTAAACAGCGAGTGGCTCAGTGCCGCAGCAGGGCCTCCAAGCACAATTACCTCCGTTGGAGTCAGAAGACAAAAGACAGGTAAGGGCAGAACTTTTCCCTTAGATGGGAACGTGCCGAGGGGTTAATACGTCTATTTAATGTTGTCCGTGTGGGCAGCAGGTACCAGAATGCAGTGAGCGATTAATACATCTGCTCTTCATACTCGGCAAACTGTTTGATCAGAAGCTGCAGCTCATTTTTTGCCTCCAGCCATAGGTTGTTTTTTTTTTCTCCCTCTTTCCAACCCTCGGCTGTGGTGGCAACACCTGCTGTTTGTAAAAGAATGCAGATAAGACAGGATTCCCGCTGGAGAAGCCAGGACGGTGGGGGCTTATCTGTGTTTGAGGTGGGGTTTCTTTTCTCTTCTTCTCTTTGAGTCCAGCTCAACTCAATGTTAGTTTTTATGCCACGATTGCTTTGAAAGAATTCGGCAGCTCAGATGAAAACTATGTATGCATGCATGCGGCCTCTAGTCAGTCACTCATTTTGGTCCAAAGTGAATTATAGAAGGTTGTTTTTGTGACTCTCATATATGTGTATCCTAGTCCAGTGGTCAACATTCAGTGAGCTTAGCTTTTGAGGCAGATCTGTAGAATTATTATTTTTTATTTTTTTTTGAAGTCTTGATGAAATTGACAATTCACCTTTTTAGTCTGTATTCAGTGACAGTGACTCCTTGTTCTCTTGTTAGTAGTTGCATCATGGGCTTCTGGTGAACAACAGTGTTCTTTTACACTTACATGCTTAGAAATTGTGAAGTTTGAACCAGAAATGTGTGTTTATTGACAAACTTGTCAGCCGTAGGTCGACATTTTTAACCGTGAGTTTCTCAGCGTGTCGGCCTTCCGGATCACGGAAACGACCGGCGCTCGCACCTTGTTGTGTTTTCACACTATTGATCCACCACCAGCCAAGTTCAGGATGAAGTGGCACTGACGCAGGCAGTTGCCACGGCCAAAGAGCCGGCCTGAAAAGATCATTTCCATACGAGCAACTGACAGAAAGTGCGAGCTTGAGCTTTATGATTGACGTGAGTCACGAGTGTGAGTTATGCGCAGCGGCAATTTAAAAGGGATCCAGGCTCGTTTTTTCAGGTTTGGCAGATTTTGTGTGAGGAGTGAGGTAACTGAGGTACAGCTGTGTGAGTGTGTTTCCTAGAAATCCAATACTCCTTGTGTTCAGTTCAGTGTTTGAGGCAGCAGAACCTGACGAACATCAGGTTTGTCTAATCTCCTGCCGGAGATGCACAACAGGCGAGAGGACAAATGAATCACTAACTCTTTGCTGCTGCATCAGCGGCAGCATCACGGAGGAAGTCTCCATCGTCCCACTCTGCATTACCGCATCCTTCACTCCAAATATTAAATATTTATTGTGGAGCTATGCAACTTGGAACTCACCACCTCTTTGTAGAAATAGTGAAGTAATCCCGTGCCTTCTACGGAGCGTAGCTGTCTCCGATCCTGGCAGGCGGGACGGGGTTTCTCTGCCAAAGAGCCTTCCAGAGCTGTACAAATGCGTCTGAAAGCATTTCCAAAACATTTCTGAAACCATTAAGTCCTCTAATGATGGCTTCCGCCCATGTGGAGGGCCACTACCAGGTCTGCTAGCCTTGGGTTGCAGGCCACACACACACACACACACACACACACACACACACACACACACACACACACACTTCGCTTGGGTTTGCTCATTTGTTTAATGTCATGATTTTAGTTTGTGTAAACACACACAGTGAAATCAGTCGCATACTTTCGCTCCCTTACATCCTTCTTCCCTTACCCTCTTCCCTTACCTTCTTCCTGTTAAAAATGGAAGTGTCCCTGTGTTCTGCTCAATAATCGATTAAATAAAATAGAGCATGTGATATAAGATGATTTTTGAGCGAGGCTGGTTTGTCTTTCGTTGAAAGTGATTTCCTGGGATTCCAAACGGCCTTTGAATGAATTGAGACAGATTCAGCTGATGAAAAAGTAACAACTCGTGGCCATTGTTAGCTCACAGTTATTGTCTCGCTGACAAGCTGCGTGTGTGCTTGAGGATCGCCCTCTTCAAACGCTCACCTCTTTCCCTGTGGTCAGATCTCACTTCAGAATGTCTTTGCTATTAATATCTTGCGCTGATCGTATGTCAACACTTTTATAGATTGGGCTCTGAACTTTCATAACCTCATTCTCTGCCTCCTTCAGCCGCTTCCTCTGACCCAACACCAACGGCGGCTTTCAAGTTGCATATTTCTTCCTCTAATCTAAATTTTGAAACATGCCTATATTAATGTGAAATGCCACTGAAATTCTTAAATGTTCTAAACCATCCAAAAATTAAAGGTTAAATAATAGACACCGTACACTGTGGAAGTTAGCTAACAGCTATGGCATGCTAGCAAGCTAACCCTTATGTTGCTTTTGGTGAGGACAAAATGGTCCAGGTGTGTCAGTGCTGTGTCACTGTCTGCTTGAAATTCGGAGTTCAAAAAAAGCAGCCAAGGAATTAAAAAGCAGCACCACATGACCCCAGTTACTGCGCCGCGCAGTAGCTGTACTGCAGTAGCTGTACCGCACCAGAGTGTGCACTGACGGAAGTGTGAGATTCGGAACGCGGCTCACGGCTGCGAGGCAGCGGTGTTGACAGTGCAGCTGTTTGGCTTTCAGTTGCGACTTAAACAAGGATTATTCAAGGCTTTTGTGAATTAGCGTCGCTCTGTCGAGCGCTGCTCCAGCTGCTCAGCTTAATAGCGTGTTGTCGCTGAAAACGAAGGAGCAAGTCAAACAAACAGGGCGTTTCTCCCTCTATGTGAGGGGCCCCACCAAAAAAAAAAATAAAAAAATAAAAAAACACAGCCAGACAGCTTTTATCCCACAACACACCCCAGTGACTGATGTGCCACACAGTAATTTACGCACAGTAAATGTCACTGTGGATTACAAATGGCTCCAGAGGAGACAATTTTGTACATTTTTCGTTGTTGCAGCACGTCTGTCCTCAGATGTGGCCGCGTCCTCCCCCTCTGCTCCTCAGTCTGGCCTCACTTTGTTCCTCGGCTGCTGCCGGTGTGAAATTTTGTGGCGTCGCTAAGCGCCGAGGCTAATCCTCATTAGCTGCGGCGCATCTCTCCCGCGTCATGCGCAGATATGCACCTCTTAGGTGTCGGGGGAAAAAGAAAATTACAAATACAAAAACATCTCAGGCCTCCTCGGCCTCCAGCCACGCTGTGTAAAAGTGCATCACTGCCGCTCTTCCCGTTTGTACGTCAAACGTGGTACACTCTGAGTAATTGTCTGTAATGAGGCCAGTTGAGCAGGCCGAACCCGACATTGTGTCCCGGGTGCGGGGTGGATGGCTTAGATGACAGTCCCGCCCCCTGCGGCACCTCCGGCCCGATGGCTCCTGTATTTTAATGCTCCCCTGATGGGATTGACGTTGCCGTGACAGGCGGTGACGCAGGTGAGGTGTCGAGTGTCGGGGCCACTGACAGCTTCCCATCAATCAGCCGCCGCTCCAATAACAAAACCCTGCAGCACACCTCCGTCTTCTTCTTCTTCTTCTCTGTGTGTGTTTGTTTGTTTGTAAGTTTTCCTTCCCGGTGCCCCGGAATGTTGGCGGCAGGTCGTTGTTTTGACAAGAGTCAAAGTCAGGCTGCTCTCGTTGTCCGAAACCTCTTTCACGCTCTTTGTTCTTTGAGTTTGCTTACATCATCTGCATATTGACACAGCTGTGATGTGGCGGCACTTCAATATTAATCTGACTGAGCTGGCATTGTAAATATGAAGTAGTGAGTGAACTGTGGACATATTTTCACCTTAAAAAGCAAAAGGCATTTAGCCGTCCTGCTCTGGGACTGACGCTTCTGGAGTTTAACATCAATTTGAAACTTTTTTTTTTTTTTTTGAAGTTTGATTATTTCAAAATAAGAAGGTGAAAACAAGCGTGAATATTTTAATGCTACATTTGTTCATGAGATAAATACAAGTTACCTTTGGCCTCTACAATCATAAGAAGTGCATAAAGTGGATGTATAATGTATACAATATTTTAATTTTTTTTATTTATATTTAATTTTAATGATTCTTTTTTTGCCTGACTGGATGCTATTTTACATGAAATACCTCCATACACATCCACATATTAAATTCCTATTCCTGATTTACTTCCTTAATAAACTAAGGATTTGATGAAAACACTGTGGCAGTTTATCAGTTTCCAGAACAGTTCTACTTTATATCAAACTATGAACCTCCTGCCCTCACTGTGAACCTCCACTGCCAGCGGCTGATGATCGCTCAGCTGTTGCAGTCCCGCCAGCTTCCAGTAGAGGGAACCTGTCCCCCAATGTGACTCCACTCATTCTCCAGACGGCTGCGGCTGCACCATCACTCAGCAGCACCATTATCTTCTGCTCCATTATTCACCAACACATTCCCACACACAGCGGGAGTGTTTCAGGAGGATTGTTGTCTTTGGATTCATCATTGTGTCTCAAAATAAGGCAGGGCGGACGGCAGGGGGGCGACCAGAAGACGAAGTGGATGGATGGATGGATGGATGGATAGATGGATGGATGGGAGGATGGATGGGAGCAACTGGTGGGAGACTTGAGAAAGAATAGGTTCACAGTGGTGATAGTCGTCATCCACAGCAATAGTTTCTGGTGGGAGCTTCCTGTCCTGACGGCATTCACACCAAGCGAGAACCTCTGACCTCTGACCTCCCAGAGTGACACAATGCCTCAGTTGACACATTTAGTGCAGCTTTTCTTCACTGGTTTCATCCGAGAAATATGTTTTTTTTTTTCTTAAAGACTGAATCCATCCATCCATCCATCCATTTTCAAGACCCTCTTCCCACCCTGGACATGTTGCCAGTTCATCACAGAGACTCCTAGGAAGACAAACAACCACTTGCACTCACACACACACCTATGGTCAATTTAGAGTTCCCAATTCCCCTCACATGCATGTTTTTAGACTGTGGGAGGAAGCCAGAGAACCCACACAGACACAGGGAGAACATGCAAACAACACACAGAAAGGCCTCAGGCCCGGAATCATGTGACAAAATTAAATAAATATGTTTCAAAACAATATTTGAAACATATTTACAAAATATATATTTAAAAAAAAACAAAATTTTTTCAACATTTTTCTTGTTGGGATTTGGCCGTTTTAAAGTTAAAGTCAGTACACGGCAGTAAGTTGGCTCCTCATCTCTTGTTGCCATGGCAACCGGCTCAGAGTATTCCTCCGATTTACTTGCCTTTTTCTTCTTTTTTTTCTTCTTTTTGCTCTCCCTCCTTAATTCACATAAACCTGTGAGATTTCTGTGAATGCACCGCTCGGCTTCTTGCAGCCTGAGTGGACCTTCGGGAATCACTGCACATCGGGATGCAAAACGCTGATTGGAATGGCGCTAAATGATGGGTCGGATGTGCGTGTGGAAAAAAACAAAACAAAACAAATGCAACAGCATTGGATTTGATCTATCGATTTAATTTTATTTATTTTGCATATGCTTTGTCGAAGCAAAGGTAAATATTCAGCATCAGTCAGCTGGGACATTGCGTTCACCTCGGAGGAAAGTGCAGAAGAGCGGCAGTGAAGCGGCAGCGAGGGAAAGTCGTGGGCGGTTTCTTCTGCTTTTTCTTGATCTGTGATCTAATTTTAGCCCGCCGTCGGCTTCAAATAGAAACGCCCATAAATATTCATGAACGAGGAGCGAGAGAATGTGTTGCTCCGCGATGCAAAGAAAAAGGGGGAGAAAAAAAAGGAGGGGGGGGCCTCTATTTTCTACCTGGGAGTCTATTGTTAGCCACGCCGCTGCTCCCCCCGGTCTATCCCCCGTGTGCAGGGGAGGCTAAATTTAGCTGCGCCGTGGCAGGAACGTGATGCTTGGGGACCAAAAATAGACAGGCATTTCTGGTTGGCAGGAAGGCGGGACCTCAACCAGGGTGTGTGGTATTGGTGGAGGTGGTGCGTGGCGTGTGTCTACGTGGGGGTGCGTGGGAGGTGTTAGAGGGGTTGAGGTTGCAGTTTGATTAGTGTGGACAAAACAACCTGGAGAGAAATGCTGGGAAACACGAAGAGAGGCCAAAGCTACAAGTCGTGCATCGATTCGCGCAGCCACGGGTGAGAACGGCGTACGTGCAGGCCTTTGGGACGGCGCTTTGCTCTGCTGCAGCACACAGATGCAGTATAAACACAGCCAGCGCAGTGTCGACACGTCCTGTTTACTGAAAAAAATAAAAAAAAACGATGATGAGCCACACAATCACATGCAAAGTTGAGATGAGATGTTTGAATCCATGCTGGCGCGGTCACACACTCCGCTCAGAGTTACAACCAAGATGCCTCCAAGAACAGCCTGCAATCTCCTCCCCTTCAGTTTCACCTATTTCACCCCTCTGCCCCCCCCTCCCCCCCAATCCCCCCCAAAAGCCCACACCCAGAGCAGCCCTTCCCTCTGCTGTGTTTGCTGCTGTAGGTGTCTGGATCTGTCACATGCGCAGAGGCATGGGAGGTTTGCTCGGCTCCAGCACTTTGTTATGTAATAGTCGGTAACACTCCAGCAGCTTGTCCTCATGCAGCATCCAGGCAGGGTAGCTGGCTCGGAGGGGTGGGAGGAGGAAGAGGAGGAGGAGGAAGGTGTGGGAATAGGGATGAATGAGAGGTTGTTGGTTTTTTTTGCATGCTGCACCCTGGTTGATAAACACGACTAGCGCGTTGCAGAGGCAGCAGCTCTCAGCCAATCAATAGCACGTGTAATCAAGGAGGCAATCAGCGAACTGCACGGGTAGATGCCTTAACTGTTTTTTCATAAATCTTCCGTATCACTGTTTCTTAAGCTGATTTTGAGACCCTTGGTTTATCCTTACACTCACAGACAATCCTGCACCCTTCAGATAGTTCTAAATCACAAAAATCTCACTGCTACACTTCCTCTCACACTTCATTCCTCTGCTGCTTTAAGCTATAAAGACAGCATGTTGGTGCAAGGCACCAAAGGCAAATCTTGCTAACAGTGGCCAGCTAGGGGAAGCTTGTATGCTATTACTAGACTAGACTACCTACGTCAGCTTTGTGTGATGTGAGCACGACTAGTACCCGGCACTGCCACATGCTTCCCAGTGTGAACACACTTACATTGAAAATACGTGATCTTCAACTCATTTAGCTTGCATCCGTTAGCATTTAGCCCAAGTGTTCATTAACGCAGCTACAGGCTATTTACGAGAAAGATCTTTTTTGTACACGTAAAAGCACTTTATGCTGCTCAGCTAATTTGTGGATGAAGAAACCAGCGGCAGCAGCTCTCAGCCAGATGCTCTGCTGCCACCTGAAGAAGATAAAGAAGTAAGAAACCTGTGAAAGCAGCAGCCACACAGGCAAATAAGCATCACTCACATTTATCACAGTGAACTGTACTCACTGCCGGCTGCTATCAATTACCCTTTTTTTACCCTATTATTTTGTGGCTTAATTATGCGCAGACATCTGCAGCTCACAGACACTGAGCTCGCTGTTTCCTCCACTGTATTTGTTTGGAAAAGACTGAATGTGTGCTTTGGCCTCAGCACTGGCGAAGGAAAAAGGACAAAGAAAAATGGTGATGGCTGTTTTGCTAAAGTGTGGATTTCTTCTCTGGAGTTCCTCACGAAGTTTACGTTGAGGGGACTTGTTGCCAAATAGAGCAGCAGGCTGCCGGGAGTTCTCCCCAGGTTCATATGTCAGCGGCGGGGCTGTGGGAAAATAGAGATGTGGATCAAGGCAGAAAACGTGCCCAGACTGCTGCTGCTGCTGCTGCTGCTGCTGCTATCGGGCTCGTATCTCTGCAGTGGCACAGCTCGATCGGCGGGAACTCCTCCTCACCTGAGCGTTGCGCTATTTATAGACTCACACACACATGACCTCCCTCCTCACCCACCCCTGCATCAATAACTCTGTTGCTAATTTTAAACCCCGCTGTCCGCTCGCAGTCCTTCACCTCGTGCACGCACGCACACAACACACACACACAGATAGATTGATAGACAGATTCCTCAGGGGAGTTCACATTTTTCAGCAGCATCCACAGTAAAAAAGTCAGATAAGAAACAATTAAGAGAGCCATGCAATAATTATTATTATCTAAAAAAAAAAAAAAAAAGCCTTGCAATGTAAATTAATTTGGTGTTGAATAACTGAAGGCAAAAAAAAAAAAAAAAACGTTGGTTGTAATGACATTTAGAAATGTTTGATTTCTCCGTCCTTTAGATTACACCACAGCACCGTCACCACTGTCACAATTGGAGACCACAGTCGCAGTTTGTGGCCCTTGGCGCCGCCTCACAGTGTATTAATAGGGCTGATTTCATGTGCCCCCCTGTGCTGCATCAGTGCGAAAACTGGATTCCCACACGTTTCACACTGACACGTCTAAATTTGTCATTTTCAGCTCTTGTTTTGGCCTTCTTGCCGCTTCCTCCGTCTCGTCTTCGCACAATACCCTGCTGAAGGATTAAATATGGCTGACCGCTGTGACCTGGTGCTGAAAGCCTGTGGTATTTTTAAATGGGGACTTTTGTGGGGTCCTTTTCCTGTCTCCTCCTATTGTCGCTGGGCTTAACACTGGAGTGTCTGCGGTGTTTTGCTTTGGTTTCTTTAGTTTTACTGTTTTATGAACGCAGTCAGTTGTCTGTGAATCTGAGCTCAGTGATTCTCCATTAACTCAACGTTATTATGCCATAGACACGAGCGGGTACGCACACAAGAACATCAGGTGAGTTTAGATAGAATTACAATCAGTGAATTAAAAAAACTGACAACAACAAGATGGACTGACGCTGCTGAAAACGTTCCAGTTACTCCAACTGGATGGAGTGAATTATCAAAAGGTGACCATACGTCTAAAAAGAGATTCACAATGGGATGAAAATTAGAGAGTGGACTAAACAAAGGACAGGATTGTTTTTGTAGGATCAACGCTTTAATGAGAATCTGACTGTTTGCTTATACTGAGCTGACACCTCACAGCTTTCCAAACAATTTCAAAGTCACTGGAGAATTTTTTTTATTTTATTTTTTTAAACTTGGACCAGGATCATTGGACTCTTGATGGGGCCGCTGTGCTCTCCTGACCTCTCAGTTCGTTGTTTGTGTAGAGGTCATGAAGGTCATGAAACTGAATCTGGACTGACTTCTTCGTCCTGGTGCTGCCATCAAGTCGAGCTTTGAATGTTTTTATAACTCTTCTTTATAACTCCCTCTGTGTTGCCTCTCCCTGCTCAGTTTCGACGTGGAGAATGGACTGTCGGTGGGCCGCAGCCCCATGGATCCCCAGGCCAGCCCCAGTTCTGGCCGGGTCATCCAGCCCAACTTCCCTCACAGCCAGCGGCGGGAATCCTTCCTGTACCGCTCCGACTCTGACTTTGACCTTTCGCCCAAGGGTCCGTCGAGAAACTCGTCCACAGCCAGCGACCTGTGAGTTCAACCCCCAGCTGACACACACACACACACACAGACTCTTGACACCAACCCTTCGGTCTCCCCCGCCTCCCCCGACTCCCTGGTGGGTCAGTGTGTCTGCACAACTGTGAGTGTTTGCAGCCACACTGGTCTCCTCATCAGCTCTCGCCTGTGTGTTTCTGAAGGGAGGAAAGCTTGAAGCACTGGGAGGTCAACTGGTTGTCATCTCGGTGAGACCAACATGGTGCCATGACCATTAAGATTAAACCCACTGACTCTGCCCACCCCCCCTTCCATCCCCAACTCAGGTCCCTCCACTGTCCCCACCCACACCATCCAGTATCAGCCACTTCACCTGCAACCCCTCTTAGACCCACCGCACCTACCCAACACACCCACCTTCTTTTATCTCTATCTTTATTTGTTGCATGCAGCACCCAAACTGAGGCCACCAAAGTATAATAACGCACTGTTTTGTGAGAATGTACCAGTTCCTCACCTGCCCTTCCACCTTCCCCAGTCTGTTTCCCTCCACCTGCTCTCCCACTTTAATATGCAGTTTGGTTTCTCCTCATTTGGCTCTAACAAAGTTGTTTATTTCACGCAGAAGAGATTCAGAAGACTTCTCTGCGCAGCCTTTTGTATGTGTGTGTGCGTGTGTGTGCGCGCGTGTGTGTGTGTGTGTGTGTGTGTGTGTGTGTTTTTCACGCTCTTTCCTCTTGTGTTTGTATTTGTCCATGTTGCAGGCACACAGAAGACATGATAGTCACACCATTCGCGCAGGTGAGTTTCACAGAAAGCGTTACATGCAACCTATTGTGCAACAGTGCATCAGTCTCGCAACAGCCTGCATGTCTTAAACTTGTCACATTGTTTAAAAATGGTTTTGTACTTCACCAGCTTTCATCAGTGTCAGTTTGCTCCCTGAAAGTGCGAGGAGTCCGGCCTACTTTTGCTTGCTGTACTTCTCAGAAATTGTGTTCTTAAACACACATTTCTACAAACTGCTCTCTTTGTGACATTTTTTTTTCTTTATCATTAATTGTATGGGCTTTTATTTTTTCTCTGTTGTTTTATTGCCTCTGTTTGTACAGTGTCCTTGAGTGTTTTGAAAGGCGCTTTTAAATAAAATGTTAAAATAAAAAAAAAAACGTCACAAAGGGCAGACACCTCTCCTGCAAAATTACCCGTCTTGTGCGTAACCAGGAGCTCACAGAGGACTTCTTATATTTGTCTCCTTCCACAAATGCGGACGGTCGAACAAACCTTTAATTTCACCAGTGAGCTACAAATTTGTGTTTGATCTGAAAAAAGGGTCTGTGATGGGTCTTAAAAAAGAAAACGAAAAAAAGCACTTCCCTAAGTTCCAGATGGTGTGACAGTGGGCTTCACCGCCTCATCTGAAGAGCCCATTATGTTTGGCGGTGGGACAGGATCAGGATACCTGCTGGCTCAGTTGGTCCTCTTGCGTGGGGCCGTGCGTCACACACAGGCTCACTTTTCACCGTGAAAGAAGTGCAGGATCTAATACTACCTCATCACGCTATTTAAACGTGCTTGCCAGAGCTGATCAGGTGGGTTCCAGGGTCGGCTCTGGACACCCGATACTCTGTGGGCTTCGCCCTGAGCGCTGAGTCAGTGTTGTGGCTGCAGTTTGGGTGACAGACGTGACGTAGAGGAGCGCTGGTGCTGCCGCGAAGACGTCGTGCAACACTGGAAGGTGATGCCTCTGGTGGTAGCACCTCCAGCCCGGAAACCGGAGCAACTGGTTTTTCGAAAGGCACCAGTGGTTCACTTCCATGTTGGGTTTTACAGAGCAACATTTCCCATCTGCATCTTGATGATGAGCTTCCCTCCAGTATTAGAATGAAAAGACCTTTCAAATGACTCCTTCACCTGAAGCTCACCGTCCTCTCTTCCCTCCAGGTCCTCGCCAGCCTGAGGACTGTCCGCAGCAACTTTGCCATCATAACCGGCCAACAGGATCGTCCAGTCAGCAAGTAAGTTTGGTTAACAGTTTACCTTTACATGGGTGAAGAAAAACCTCCATTGTAACCAGAATCACATCTCAGTCTGACTTTCTGCCTGTTGATTGCGGATGGTCTCTCTCCACAGGACACGATCTTCAGGGAGCAACCCACCGTCCATGTGCAAGACCAGCCTCGCAGGTTGGCACCAACGCTTGACTGGGCTATTTCACAAACAATAGGCCAGTTAATACAGAGATGTAGTTCTCATCTCCTAAGTAAATCAGAACTTATTTTCAAAAAAAAAAAAAAAAACAACTCCCTCGATTTCCCAAAAAAAAAACAAAACCCAGCATGTTTAGTCCTCTGTTTATAGCCTGTTTAAAAAATACTTGGTGCCATTTGTCACTTTGTTGGACCTTCCACATGTTTTGGGGAAGATAAAAAAAAACAGCAACGTGTGAGTGAGGTATCAATGCCCCTCACAAAGAGGCCATAGACACAGATTATTGTTATGGATATTAGTGAAGGGATTTTTGCAACATATTTGATTGAGACACACTACTGATATTATAGAAGCTCACTATTGATTCATCTGTGATATTTTAAATCATGAAGAATGAAAGCCATGACACAGTGACATACAAGCTTATATGCTTTTTAGCATTTTCAGACTTTCAGATGCATTTCCCACAACGCCTTGCTGTGTTCATGTGTCGCAGAGGAGCCACACCAGCAGCTGGCCATCGAGACTCTGGACGAGCTGGACTGGTGTCTGGAGCAACTGGAGACGCTGAAAACGCGCCACTCCGTCAGCGAGATGGCATCCAACAAGGTACATCAGCGAGGGTTAGACACCCAGCGTCCTCACCTGTCGCCGGGTAAAAAGTTCATTCATGACTTTCAAAGCAACCAATCAGAGTCAGCGCACAGCTTTCTCTGTATCTCTCTGGATGCCATGCACCAGGATTCACCTCCCAGAGGGATTTCCTCAGCCTGGTGCATCTTGTTGCCGGTTCTGTGGTCGCTGGATCTTTGAGTGTGCTGTTTGTTCAAATGCTGCTGCTCTTGTCCAACACGTAGAAAACATTGTGTTTCTCTGGTCTTGTTCTGAGGAGGTAGGTAGACTCTGACTGTGATATTTAAAAAAAACAACATCATATTTTCTTGATAACTGGCCCTCAAAATGTCCTTGCTCAATCTTGTTTCTTTTTTGCAACACACATCATTGTTGTAATGTTTCTGAGAGTCAGGATCAAGCATCAACTCTGAGCTTAAGCTTCCACCTTGTTTTTTCCCCCCGCTGATTCCTGAACACATCCATCATGCCGTCGGGGAAAATATGAATAGAATCTCCTGCTCATCAGCTGCCACTCCATGAATGAGCTGATTCGTTTGCTCGCATGCAAATAGAGACGAGATACGCACAGACACGCCCTTCCCCCCACTCATGTGCAGAAAAATGTGAATGAGGAAGAGGCAGCTAAAGATGAAACAGTGGCCCGCCCACCGTCACCACCACATCCATTACTCCAACATATATATCCCTCCCCCACCTCCTCTTCCTGCTCCCAGACTGGATCCCGGCGCCCATGTGATCCCCTGATTAGACCGCCCACGCATCATACTCATGCCCCGGTGCACCAACACACACACACACACACACACACACCACACACACACACACATATATATATATATGTATATATATATATATATATATATATATATATATATATATATATATATATATATATATATATATATATATAGGCTTGGCACGTGCACTTCCTTCTTTCCTATACATTGCACGCCTCAACTTCCACTACATATAGCGGCCGCCACCCACCCCCCCTAGGTTACATACGTATACCGCTACGCATCCCGCGCTCACGTGGCTGTTAAGGACCCCCACCCACCAAGTTTGGTGCTGCAGAACAGTCAATGAGCAGCTTCAGTCAGTTAGGAAGAAAGATTCAGGAACGTGGTGGGGGTGGAATTAGCTTTGTCTCTTTGCCACTGATGCCCATTGAAGAGCCCCTTTGAAGTCTATCTTAAATGACCCTGAAAGTTTCTCTTCTCAGTCTGAATGGTGGACTTCCTCTCTCTCGCTCTCTCTCTGTCTCTCCATCTTCTCTATCAGGTTTAGAAAATGCCCATTCACAACATCACCGTGGCTAATTTCATCATGGCATAAATAAACAAATTGACTTTCTGAAACATTATATGGTTGCAAAATAAAAAAAAATGTTATGTATTTTTGTGCTCTTTCACAACATCATTAGATAGAGGTGGTGGCAGAGACGCCCATAAACAGAGGTGAAACCCCGTCCTGACCTGCAGTGTGCAACCAATGAAATAAATGCTTATTTATTTGAATATTAGCCACTTTGAGTTTAAAACACAAAATATCCTCCTTAATTAAACAATCTCATGATGCATTGCACCATTGTTGGACAGATTGAAAAGACTGACTAAATACTTAACATATCATCATTCCACCGCAAGTGGCGTATTCGCTTGCATTTCATTATGTATATTATTTTTTTTATCATCATGATCTGATCTACGTGTGTGCTCTGCTAAATATTTATCTTTCATCTTCTGAATTAATCACACTTGACCGTGCTTGGAGACGATAAGGGTCAATGCTCCAACATCTTTGTGGAACACGCTGTACTATTTTTATTTTTAGCCACATGAATGAACCCCCCCCCCATCCATTCAAAGCTTCTTTTCCTTCATATCTTCTTCAAACTTTGTGCACATGGTCTCTCACACAATCCCCCGCCTCAGCCACGCTCGGCACCGCCCACTTTGTGCATCCCCTGGCCAATGAGAGCCCTCGGTGTCCCCCCAGCCTCTGCTGCAGTAACCACCCGATTGGCTGCTATTTTTAGCCGTTTTTGGGAGGGGGGCGGGGATTAGAGTACCTCGTTCTGGCTCTGTTTACACACACAGGGTAGCGGGCAGTAACTGAGTGAATGAGGCAGCCAGCGACGCTGTGAGCCGTCTCTGCCTCGCATCCCTGCAGCCTCCCTGCAGCCTCCCTGCAGCCTGCACAGCCTCGTCCCTCGGAGCACTTTTGTTGCGTCCAGCTTTTGCAGATCGTGACGCTGCTGCTGGCTGGACTGTCCGCTTGCAAGGGATTTTAATGCGGGAAAAGGGGATGGAGTGGCACAAAGTGTCCCTACTCTGCGTTTCTCCGCGGGATGTGACACTCCTCACCCCTGCTCACTCTTAATTTTTGCTCCCAATGCTCGACTTTGCGCTGAGATGCCAGAAGTGAATTATCTCATCTCCATCTCGTGGATGTTCATTCAGGTAAGGGTGAAGGGAGTGTGTGTGTGTGTGTGTGTGTGTGTGTGTGTGTGTGTGTGTGGGAGGGGGGTTGTTGCAAGTGATGGGCAGGGAAAGCTGGGGGAATGGGTGAAGGGAGCGCTCGAGGCTGATTGTCATCTCTGCCGGGGTTGTGAATGAGTCTGAAGAGGTGGACAGCGGCTGGAGGAGCCATGTACATCCTCATGCACACGGGGAATCGTGCGCGGCATGTGCTCAGCCCGCGACTACTAGCAGTAGACTCAGCTGTGAGGCTCTGGCCAATCAGGAGCGTCTGAGCTGCGTGTGACTGGAAACACGCACGAGTACACGTGGACTCTGTTGTTGAGGTGGGGGGTGGGTTCTTTTGTTTTTTGTTTTGGTTGCCTCTGATGTTAGTGTGATGGATGTCACTAATGCAGGTGTGTGTGTGTGTGTGTGTGTGTGTGTGTGTGTGTGTGTGTGTGTGTGTGTGTGTGTGTGTGTTGCAGTTCAAGAGGATGCTGAACCGAGAGCTCACCCAGCTGTCAGAAACCAGCCGTTCAGGAAACCAGGTGTCTGAGTTCATCTCCAGCACCTTCCTTGGTAAAATATCTTCAGTGTTTCATGCAAAAAAATACATAAATAAAACAATTTCATCAACCTGTTTAGCGTATTAGCGAATCCCTGGTGTGAAATTTACACACACGGATTGTGAAATACGCCGATGATGCATGAGCAGATAGAGGAGTTGAATATTACAGTTTTTCCTTTGCAATATGCCAAGAGCAGCGGTGACGTCCCGTCTCTTCTGATCTGACAGAGAAGCAACATGACATGGACATCATGTCTCCCCCCGCCAAGGAAAAGGACAAGAAGAAGCGACCCATGTCCCAGATCAGCGGCGTGAAGAAGGCCACCCACAGCCCCAGCCTGGCCCCGTCCACCATCCCTCGCTTCGGGGTCAACGCCAGCCAGGAGGGGCAGCTCGCTAAAGTATGAAGCTACTTTGCTTGTTTCTTTGTTCCTTTTTCCTTCCCTCCTGCATGTTCGTGATCTTCATTCAGCCCCGGCGGAATGTTGTGGCTGACATCTGCGCCTGTTGTGCACCTGCAGGAGTTGGAGGATGTGAACAGATGGGGGATCGACATATTTAAGATCTCCGAGTTCTCCGGGAACCGTCCGCTGACGGTCACCATGTACACCATCTTCCAGGTGACTCCTCTTAACGCTCATTTCGCCCTTCAGACGCCTCTGAGAATAAAATTGCTTATGAATGAATTGAAGCAAAGACCCGGCAGCCAAATTCTAAACGTTGTCTCTGTCTTTTAGGAGCGTGAGCTGCTCAAGTCCTTCAAGATCCCCCCCGACACCTTCGTCACCTTCATGATGACTCTGGAAGATCACTACCACGCAGACGTGGCCTACCACAACAACATCCATGCTGCCGACGTGGTCCAGTCCACGCACGTCTTACTGTCCACACCTGCTCTGGAGGTTGGTCCGGGCTCCAGCCGACCGACACAGAGATCACACCGATCATCCTCAGACCTGATTGATAACAACTCTTCCTGCTCTCTTTGTCCTCTCTCAAGGCTGTCTTCACAGACCTGGAGATCCTCGCCGCCCTGTTTGCCAGCTCCATCCATGACGTGGATCACCCTGGAGTGTCCAATCAGTTCCTCATCAACACCAGTGAGTTTGCTTCCAAAGCTCCCAAAGATGCACGTGGCCGTCTGTGTGCGTTTTACGAGTTGCTGCCTCTCTAAAGTGAAGTGCCGTGTGTGATTTTTAATTGTTCCACTCTTCCATCGTCAGACTCTGAGTTGGCGCTGATGTACAATGACTCGTCGGTCCTGGAGAACCACCACCTGGCTGTCGGCTTTAAGCTTCTGCAGGAGGACAACTGTGACATCTTCCAGAACCTCAGCAAGAAGCAGAGGCAGTCGCTGCGCAAGATGGTCATAGACATGGTACGGCAGAGTAGTTGAGGGAATTCTTACGCCTTGGTGAGAAATAACAAAGTCTAAAATGATTTTTTTTCATTTACCTTCCAACAGGTTCTGGCCACGGACATGTCCAAACACATGAACCTGCTGGCAGACCTGAAAACAATGGTGGAGACAAAGAAAGTCACCAGTCTAGGAGTCTTGCTGTTGGACAACTATTCAGACCGCATACAGGTGAGCACACTCCTGCTCTTCCAGCACTTTTTATGTTAAGCCTAAACTGGATTATCCTGTGGCTAGTTGCTCAAATCAAATGAAAAAGGCGTTCTTGAGCTGAACCAACAATTTTCTGTTAAACATTAACTACGCTAGTCTTGGATCTGCCATTGCCCTCTGGGAAACCCCTCGAAATCAAACGAATGCTGCTCCACCTCGGGTGAATCAGGGACTCAATTAGCTCCTGAAGGTCACAAGAACGGACACCTGTTTAACTTGCCACCTTCCATCACAGGTTCTCCAGAACATGGTGCACTGTGCAGACTTGAGCAACCCCACAAAGCCCTTGGAGCTCTACCGGCAGTGGACAGACCGCATCATGGTGGAGTTCTTCACGCAGGGAGACCGCGAGAGGGACAAGGGCATGGAGATCAGCCCCATGTGTGACAAGCAAAACGCCTCCATAGAAAAGAACCAGGTCCGAAAATCCATCTATCTATCTATCTATCTATCTATCTATCTATCTTGCTTATTCTGCAATATTCAAGTCCTTTTGTAGAGGCAGTGGGAGAATGTGAAAACTGTCTGTCGGCTGCAGCTGACTCTCTCCCTGCTGTTTTCCTCCCTCAGGTGGGTTTCATCGACTACATCGTCCACCCCCTGTGGGAGACGTGGGCTGACCTCGTGCACCCGGACGCGCAAGAGATCCTGGACACGCTGGAGGACAACAGAGAGTGGTACCAGAGCATGATCCCGCACAGTCCCTCCCCTCACCCGGAGGGCCGGGAGGAGGGGGTCCTCGCCGGGGAAGCCTCGGCCCTCGGGGGCTCGTCGGCGGCCGACAAGTTCCAGTTCGAGCTGACGCTGGAGGAGGAAGGGGAGTCTGATTCTGGGAGTCAGCCCGAGGAGGAGGAAGACTACGGCAGGAGCAGCAGCGGCGGCTCCAAACTCTCCCGAACGGACTCCGGATTCGACACCATCTCCTCCGCAGCTCGCCTTCTCACCAAAAAGCTCGCTGCCGACTCAGCCAGGACGTTTTCGATGGACTCGGAGAAAGACATGATGGCGGAAGACAGAGAGGAGGAGGAGGAGGAGGAGGAGGTGTCTGCAGCGCCGCGCTTCCGGCTGGGCACATAGCACCGCTCAGAGTTTTAGCTTCTTTTGGCCTTTTGTTTGGTTTTTATGTTCTTGATTTCAGTGCCTCATCCTTTTGTCTCGTCATTCTCCCGCCCGAGCCGAACACCAACGCCTGTGGTCTCCTTGGACAGGGTGACAGTGGACCTGTGGCAGGGAACCAGAGCAGCCAGGCCGGGGCTGCTGAGAGACAGGAATGCTGCTTCACACAGCAGTCATTTGCACTGGAGGGAGAGAAAAAGAGAGAGAGAGAGAGAGAGAGAGAGAGAGAGAGAGAGAGAGAGAGGGAGAGGGAGAAAAACAGAGATGCACAGACTGAATCCCTGCTCCAGAAGTGGACGGGGAAACTGCTTCCAGTTTCAGTTTCAGTTTTCAAAACATGCTGCGTTACTAAAATTGATTGAGACAGAAACACTCGACTTTTACCAGCCAACTGGTGGTCCCTCCACCGGCTAACAGAACTGTCTTCCTCTGGAGTGTTTCATAGTAAAGTGAGAAAGTGACGTACGGCTGTGAGAACAGTGACTTTTTTTTTTCTTTTCTTTTTTTTGCCAAACCTGCAATTTTGATGCTGTTGCACCTGCCTCTTACTTTTTTTATTTCTGTTTTTTCCCTACGTACACTCACATTGACATGCAATTATGGTGGTTACAGGAATCCAAATGTTTAAGGCAGAGTCACGTGTGCGTCTTCACATACACACACACGAAGCTTTACACGTAGCAGACAGTTGCTGTCATTGTTGCACTCATGTATTTGACTGCGGTCGGCTGACAGACTTGGGAGAATTTCTTTACGATGTGGGCGGCAGGCTGTGCTTATTATTTTGAGGTCTGCAGTAGATCCTCGGCTTAACATTTGCATTTGTGTATTCCTAAACTATGACATCGCATTAGTGACAAATTTGAGCCAGGGGTGAGTGCAGCGCTGTGCAGTTTGGACGTCCACATGGCGGTGCGGGCTGTGCAAGTGGTGCCCTCTGGTGTTGGTAAATGGAAGTGAAGTTGCACATGGATGCAGAGAAAGTAACTTAAAAAAAAATATTAAATTACTTGTAGGACTTCCCAAAATATCAACTCTTTGTTCTATGAATTACCTTTTCTGTTTTTATTTATTGCCTTTTCTTTTCTTTTCTTTTTTTGCTCTCCTAAAACAATTTTATCAGTTTGCCTCAAAAAAGTTTTTTGTTTTTTTTGTTTTTTTGCACTTTACAGTGTTGTTAATGGCTAATGTCCATTGTGGTTTTAAGGTCTTTGAGCCAAAACATAAACGCATTGGTGGCTGTGATGACATAAATGATACATGGCGTGTTAATCCATGTGGTGAATTCATCCACCAAAATGCAGTTTTCCATCTAAACAGATGAAGGGGTGGGAATTAGAAGGGTTCTGGAGCAGGATGCTAATGTTATTGTACTGTAAAAAAAAAAAAAAAAAAACTAAACTAAAAAAAAAACTAAACAGCAGGTTACCACGAGACATTCTCCTGTGCCAGAATTATTTTCATCTTTTTTTTTTCCTCATCGATCAATATTTTGCTCTTCACAGGGACATAGTCGATGACAGAACAAGTGCCAAGCAAGCATGACACAACCCGTACTGTAATTTCCATTTTGCCACTGGCTACTTTCCATCAGTGACTGGTGAAGTCGGTTGATTGTAGCACCCCGTGTGCCAATCTGACCTCGCGTCCCTGATGCTCTTTTATAAATCTCCTGTTCAAACAGCAACAGAGACTGATGTTGTCTTAAAATGGTGGGGGTTTTCTTGTGTGTCTGTCTGTGTGTGTGAGTGTGTGGTTGTGTGTGTGCGTGAGAAAGAGTCTGATAGAGAATGCCTGCTTTGACTCGTTTGATGTATGTATTTGCTAAGAAAAAAAAAAAAACCAAAGCACTTTGTAAGGTACTTTTACAGTTCTGCACTTCCAGTACAGTTAAACGTATACAGTATAACGTGACTGTTGCGCCATTTTCTTTTGGCCGATGGCCTGGTGGTTAAGTTGCATGGGCTGGGTCTCTACAGCTCTCAAAGGGTGGATGTTTTCTATAATTATATATATATATAAATATATATAACAAACAATGTCTTTTTGTTGAAATGCATGACAGTGGCCACAAGATTCACATCATATAGCAGAATTTATGGAGTACTTTCAAAATCTAATGTGTGCTTCTTCCTTTCTTTCTTTTAAATGACATGCAAGAGACGTCATGTTGATTTTTTTTCTCTTTATCTCTAATTGACGCCTCAGCTTCAATGAATTTTCCCTGTCATCAGTTTGATTACTGACATGCTGGAGTAAAGCATGTGCAATTTGCTCTCTCGCCCATAAACACCACCAAACAGACGGAACCTCAAGGATGCCTTCAACACTAAGGACTACCTAAGAACTAAACCAGCACAACACACCAACATTCAGTCTGTTTCTCTGCGTGTCACTAATTGTTTGATTTTGTACATTTCCTTCACAGTGCTTCATGTACAGTTTATTTCTCCCTCCCCCCGTTATCTGCTGTCAGAAAAGGATGAAACACTGGACATGGCAAAAGTCTGAAGCTTAGCACTTATGTGTAGGTTAACATGTCAGAAAGACAAACAGGGGCAGATTTTAGCTGTTACTCATCTTATTTATCTTTCCTTTATTCCTGCAAAAAAGATACGTAAGCAAACATGCTCTTATTTTCCTGGTATAAACATAGTTGAGTGACACATTTGGGTTCTTTTCTGAAACATACTTCATTGTCTTCCTCTGTTCCCTTTGATCTCTTTAGATCACATATTTATACAGGATCCAACTCTGAGGCTTCTCCAATGTATAGTGAAGATGATAGTTGTGGGGCCTTGGGCCGCTCTAGATCAGTGTCTGTGTTCTAAATGGTCTTTTTTCTTTTTTTTTGAAGATGGGTCATGAACTAAGACTGTGCAGCTTTGACAATCCAAACTCTGCTGTTTAACTGTGGGTGTGTTAGCCCTCTCTCCAACTAGAACTGTATGCCTTGCCAATAAAAAAGAAAATGTCTTTACTCTTGATGTGTTGCCATCTGCTTCCAAGAAGAACACAATGAATGTGGTTTCCAAAGCGTCGGTGGCCCAAAGAGGGAAAATAATTTAGTATCCTGATGAATAAAAGCTGCTGGAAGTAGTAGGTAATAATAGCAATGGTGCACTTAGGTAAAAGTAATGTGGCTTTGATCGATACATTGAAACATGAAATAATAAATATATTTTGACATTTTATGTAGATACAAATGGAATGACAAACCTAATGCAAGCGCTTCACTTTCATTAAATTCAGTGCTCTTTAATATCATGTATCAAAAAAAAAAATGTTATCTAAAAAACTTCAAAATACATAATCAAAGGAAAATCGAATGTTTTGGGGCGGGGCGAAAACCCACATATGTTCAGGGGCGTGGCTCTGAGTGATGCATCAAAGCCTCTTCGCTGATTGGCCCGACCTCACGCCCATTTATCCTTCCGCTCCTTGCGCCCGCTTCTACCGGAACTGTCAATCAACAGGCGCAACGCGCATGAGCCACAGCAGGTGCAAAGCTGGATACAGGGCTAAAGCGCTGCCGCTGCTGCTGCTGCTGCGAAGCCGAGGATCAAAAACACACATTTCAAGGTAAACCCTACTCTTGTTTGCCACCCAGAGACCCTGTGGAAGTGCTCAGGTGCGACCTCGATGTGTTGTCAGTTCTTGTGTGTTGGGTTTAATCTCAATATTCAGTCGTAAATACGGAAGGATAACCTTCATTTGACATAGCTGGGATGCTTAGCTAGCGCGCCAGCTGGCACTTTAAAAAGCTGGTAAAGGTTTTCCCTGCTAGCTACCAACAGAGACCCACACCTAAAATATATACATTTTTCCAAAACCGGCGGACCGCATTTTCATGCACACTAACTTCATCTCTATATCAGTATTCCATCCATGAATAATTGTGCGCCGGGAGGTCCCCCCGCCCCGTCGTCCCCAGTTTACGTGAAGCAGACTGTCAAATCCAGGGCGCTCGCGTTAATACATATCTGCTCACTAGCTAACGCTAACGCCAGATTAGCTCTGCCACGGATAGGGAGTGCGCGTCAACGGCTTTTGAAAGTGTGTGTGTGTGTATGTGTGTGTGTGTGTGTGTGTGTGTGTGTGTGTGTGTGTGTGTGTGTGTGTGTGAACGGGCTTACTTGGGGTGGGTTTGTCTGGCTTTTCATCTTTTTATTATTATTATTATTATTATTATTATTATTATTGTTATTTCTGTCTTCTCAGTAAAGCAACGGCAACCATATGGTTATTCGTCGTTGGCTGGCCAGCGACACGCAGCCACCGAGGCTGCCCGGTGTCGGGGTGGGGATCCAGGATCCGCTTTTCAGCAGATGCTTAGCCTAGTTAAGCCACCTCGCTTCCGTCCACTTATCTTATTGCGAGGCTCGGAGGTCGGCGAGGGGAATCTTGTCCGCCATGGAAGCTCAGTCGCCCCGGAGCGGTTGTTTGAGGTTTTAAGACAGTTGTGTTAACAGTGTCTCCTGGCGAAACGGCTCCCCATCTCCGTCCCCCCCCCCATCCCCCATCCCCCATCGGTGACGCTGCTAACTAAGGCCATTAAGGCAGCCATATGGTGTGGGACCTGACCTCATGCTGCGGGTCAACCCTTGCATTAACTCGAGAGGGCACCGTTGAGCCCGTTTGGTTCTGCGCACTGTGCCAAGTCCTGATCATTCGCGTTTGGTTTTTTTCAGCGTGGGGTGGACGATTGTTTGTTGAAGAATCTCTTCTTTCCTGTCTGCGCTCACTTTGCTTCATACTTGCAACACTTGCACTAAAAATGCAGACGCCCAAGCAGCTGTGATGTGTTAAGCAGCGTTAACGTATGACTCAGAGCCAGCAACAGCAAGCTAACATCAGGTTGACAACAGTGCAGGTACAATTCAGTTCAGTTCAGTTCAATTCAATAAACTTTATTTTGTGCCAGTGCAGAGACATCACAGGCGCATTTGCAAATCCATTCATACATAAACATTCATAGGTCAGCTCACTCATACCATAAATAGGCTAAAATGGGCTACTAGGCTATGTCAGTGCCTGAACATTCACAACTATCTATCTGTCTGTAGTTTGTATTATTGCCATGTCTGTTCTGTCGAGTGATGAAAATATGAATTCCTAATGATCAATTAATATGTTCTCATATCCATTGTTCAGATGGCGTCTGCAAATGCCACATACGGCCAGAAGGAGGTCTCGGAGCAGAACTTTGACTACATGTTTAAAATCCTCATCATTGGCAACAGCAGCGTGGGAAAGACCTCCTTCCTGTTCCGCTACGCAGACGACTCGTTCACGCCGAGCTTCGTCAGCACGGTGGGCATCGACTTTAAAGTCAAGACCATCTACAGGAACGACAAGAGGATAAAGCTGCAGATCTGGGTGAGGAAGTCAACGCCTGTGTGCAAGCACATGTGCCAATGTTGTTCGTGAGTGTTCTGCATTCTGCAACACTGCTCACACATACGGCCTCTCTAGTCGGGCACGGCTGAAAGCACCGAGGTGCGGCAGAGGGAAGTTTATACGTTGGGGGAATTTTATGGATCTAAATTCTTTAATTTCTTGCAGTATTATTACTTTAGTTTCCTCAGTGTTTTTGGAAACTTTTGCAGTTGACACCTCTTTTTTCATCGTGACACCAAGCAACTGAAACTCTCAGCTAACAAAGCTGCTGTTCCCTTCCTTCCTCATGACCCTTTAAGCTGTTTACCTCTTCCAAATAATTGTTTTCTCACCTAAGGTTTTTCCCAGACTTGTATGTTTTTTGTTTATTGGCTGTGTGAGAATTCACCTCACCTCTTGTAACACTAGCACATCTCAGACCTTTCATCATTTAGCGACTGAATCATTGTGCAATCATTGTAGTGCAATTGTTTTACATTATGCGTCTAAGCATGGCTGAATGTTAAATCTTAACATTTCTGTGACTGCAGACCTGACACCAACATGTTGGATTCTTAATTGCAAGATTGGTTTGTCGTTTTTTTAGTTTTTGTTTTCTTGTGTTTGATCTGTGTTCCATTTAAAAACAGTGGTTATGGGTTCTGTACAGGACACTGCTGGCCAGGAGCGCTACAGGACCATCACTACAGCTTACTACAGAGGAGCCATGGGCTTCATCCTCATGTATGACATGACTAACGAGGAGTCCTTCAACGCTGTCCAAGACTGGTGAGGAGGAAGCCCTTCATAATCTACGCGTGTCAATAATGTCTGTATTTACTGCTCTTATTTTAATGTATCATTGACCGTTGTGGGAGTTGTTTTTTTTTTAACAAAGTGAGCGGCCATCCAAAGAGCTGGCATCATGTAACCGGTTTCAAACTAGTCAGTCGGTAAAATCCACTCGAACAACTGAGCATAAGTCTCGGAGCAATCTCAATAGAGTTCAGGTTCAAATATTTACTTTTAGTTTAATTTTCCACAAAAGCCGTTCCCAATAATCGTTTAAACCAGTTTGAAACCCATCAGGTTGTTTTTTTCCCATGTTTGCTCATTCAAGGATTCTGCACTCAGCACGTGTGACATTAGTTGGTGTCAGTTGTCGTGCAACGTTCACGTCTCATTTGTATTCAGATGTATTCAGATAGATAAACATCATGTTCTTTTCTCTGCTCACAGGGCAACGCAGATTAAGACGTACTCGTGGGACAACGCTCAGGTCCTCCTGATCGGCAACAAGTGCGATATGGAAGATGAGCGAGTGGTGGCTTCTGAAAGGGGCCGGCAGCTATCCGATCAGCTGGGTGAGTCTGCCCTTATCTCCCTGAACCTCTGCTGCACCTGCTGGGGCTATAAATGGCACAAAGGCATACAGGGGTTGGGGAGGGCCGGCAGCGGATGTTGCAGCAGCCACAAATCAACATATTTATAAAAGGACTCAGTGAGGCAGGCCTTTGACCTCCTGTCAACATGTGTCACACACAGCCAGGATGTTTAGCAGGAGCTAGCAGGAGCTGGTGGCTAGCTCAAAAAAAGCAGAAAGGCGTTTGAAAATCCTAAAGGCGTTCTTTATCCTGCCTACCCTTCAGACAGAGCTAGAGCTCTATCCAAATAACATCAGCATAATGTGCCTTTAAATGGGCTTTTCAAAATGAATGTTCAAGCAGTGTCCTGTACTTTACACTGCTTTTGATTGCAGATTGACTTGGAAAATATATTATTATTGTTATTAATATTATTTATAACAACAGTAATAATAACAATAATAATAATGATGAAAGGGCCGCTGGTCTCATGTCACACCTGAATTCAGTCCACCTGTGACAAAACTGGAGTACAGAGAATAAAGATTTCTTTGCCAATATATGAAGACATTGCAAGTCAGAAATTGGATGGGGTTCGAGGTGCCGGTGCAGCCGGAGCACTAATGTGCCCTGACATGATGAGATAAGTAGATTAACAGGATAAGCCCCACTCCTTGGAACAATAAGTGTTAACCCCAGCCTCCGTTTCCACCCTGCTGCAGGTTTTGAGTTCTTTGAGACCAGCGCTAAGGACAACATAAACGTGAAGCAGACGTTTGAGCGGCTGGTGGACATCATCTGTGAGAGGATGGCAGAGAGCCTCGACAACAATGACCCCACCGTCACCGGAAGCAAACTGGGTCCTCAGCTGGATGAGCAGCCGCAGAGATCCCACAAGGACTGTGCTTGCTGAACACAAGGTTCCACCACCCTTGACAAACACACGTAGACACATCCAATTATCTCAAACCTTTTGTCTTCAGTTTGTTTCACTTCGTCTCTTATACACACCCAAACAAACACTACCATACACTGCAGAAAGAGCTAATGCTGAAGAAACCAGCTTATGTTTGATGGGGGGAAAATACACTTTTTAGTGTTTGAAGTAACTGGGAACACACACACACAGTCATTACACTGTAATTAAAGTCAGTGAGACAGAAATACTGAAGAGGTGGCTCAGCTCACACCTCAAAACTAATGAAGTCAACTGTTTAGTTTTAGTCCCATCCAAACTGTGTGTCACTGTGCCGGTTGTTTTTCTTTGTTTTTGTGTTTTTGAGGTGGTTTCACATGGATTTCACCGTGTGAAGTCACAAGTCCTTCTTATTGCTGTGGTAGTTTATTACCGAGAAAATGATGATCCCAGCTTGACATGAAAGCCAGGCGTTTGAGACTTTGTTTTGCTTTCAGTCTTAGCAACAAGGAGGGGCAAAAGTCAATGGCACTTTTTGTACTCCAAGTATTGTAGTTCATTTTTCACCTCCCTTTCAGTTTTCCTTGAAAATGATTTGATGGTTTATTTTTCTGGATGTTGAATTCAACTTCCTTAAAGTTTTTTTTTTCTATCTTTGCTATTTATTTTCTTTTTTCTTTTTTTTTTTTTTTACTATTTCCTTTTTTAAAGAATATCACAGGATAAAAGAATGAAATATGTTTTTTATGACATAAAGAAAAGTGTGATAACATTTAAAAGTTAGAAGACAGAGATTATTTGTATAATATATATATATATAGAGAGAGTAATGATTTTAGGGTTAGGGATGTTGGATGTTTATCTGTGCTTTATTGAAGGGTGCGTTTTAATGTTTTGGGTTGACTGGATTGCGTATGAGCTGCCACCGACTCTACAGCTTCAGTTCTAGGAGGAACTAAATACTGAAGTTTTGTCATGTGGCCCCCCACCTGGTCGCACTAGTGTAACCATCATTCACTTCCTACAGTGTGCACCATGCCCTCACTGCAGAGGCATGTGATTCAACGCCTGCTCTCCTCCGACTTCTGTTATCTTGCAGCTATTCATTCTCTTTGCGTCCCGTCGATGAGCTTTTCAGGAACATTGTGTTATTTTTAGGCATGTTGAATGTCTCATTGCAACTTACTTATATCATGGAATAACGGATGGGCTGTGGCACACAAAGATATGTTTAACGGATCCGACATTTCAGAATGTCTTGTTTTGTACTGCATTAAGACAATGTTCTGTCTTTGTCATGTCTTGCACTCCACATTTTTAAAGACTTGATACATTTGCTTAAACCCTACATTAAATTATAAAAGTCTGCGTGTTTACAGCAAGCCGAAAGCTGCAGGAGTTTCCTCCAGGGGAAAGTTAAACATTCCACTGTCAGAATCTTTTATCACATCCGAACAGCTTCGCTGGGAAGTTTGTTTGTCTTTTGATATCACGTGTTGAACTTTTTTGCCTCAACAGACTGCTCTCTTGTAAGTTCTTCAGTTCTGAATCAGACCCAGCCGCTCAGGTGGAAATGTGTGTGTTTTTGAGTGTTGAGTTTGTGTTGAGGCAGTTTTTATTGCTGCTCATTCCAAAGAGGTCTCCCTAATAGACTTGGAGCCAAAAACCGCACTTGCGTGCAATAGCTTCAAAAAAGGAAACAAATGCTGGACCTAAATTTAAAAGAAAAGAAGCTAATCGCTTTATTCAGATAGTAACTCTTACACACCAATTTTTTAGTCTGTTTTGCTACGGTTGTAAACTTTGCAACTTGAGCTGTCATGGGTTTACGCTCTTCCCCTCCCTTCCTATATGTTATTGATGACCCTTGTAACTACCAATTTTCTGCCATTTAGTTTCTAGTCTGTTAGCTGTGCTGTGACCCCGTAACGCCAGATTTGCGAAGAATCATGTCAATAAACCAAATTCCAAAGAAGTATCTCTGTGCTGTCTGTGCAAGTCTTTCCTGAAGCTCCGCCATTTACCGCAAATCATCTGATTTTCTAGGAAAAGGTTAATGTTACCATGTGGCCAGCAGGGGGCATAACACTACAATAATTAGTTTCCACCATGGGAGGAGTTGAGCTGACAGTTGGGTCCAGTGCCTGTGTAAACATTCTAAACTATATACTGATCAAGTTTAGCATTTATGAAACTGTAGCAACAAAACAACACGGGCGGGTTTAGATGTAGTGATTGTTTTTAATAAATGTCTGGTACAGACTTGAAGTTCCATTATACAATGGATACATAGTTTGTTAGCAAGTACACATACATTCATGGAAGTGTGTAGTGACGAGCTACACAGCAGCCACAGCAATGCTAAAAAGTACAAAGAATACAAGAAAGCAACGAGACATGCAGTGTGTTTTTTTTTTATCTTTGCAAAGGCAGAACAATTATATAAAAGAACAAAAGGAAAAATATAATCATATAAAATAAGAAGTGCCTCGGTAAATAAAATAGAGTCGATATTTGTCACTAAGCGAGTTGTAAACAAGTAAGGCATCTATAATACAGGACGGATGGCAACCCTGCTGATTTGGTAGCACTCTGTTGAGATTGTCCAAGCTTACACACCGATTGTTGCTCTTCTTCACCTGTGGACTGGATAGACCTTTGCTACATGGCTTCCCCTGACTAAAGAAAAAAGAAAAGAAAAGCAAAGTTTGGCTTTTGGAAAAATAAAGGCAGAACGGTTTTGCTGCCAAACACTGTCAGCGCCTGATGGATCAGAGGAGGCCCCATCCTTCATGGCTGCTGCTGGTTAACCTGTGAGGGTCTCATTAGGACCTGACTGTCTCAGGTCCAGCGCAAAGCAGCTGGATTTGTCTCTGATGGGAGCGCGTCTAAACGAGTCTGATCAGAACCTCCTCCCTGCACCCCCAAAGACGGGAATCCCAAACGAGAGGCAGTTCAGTAAGCCTGGACCTGGTTCGGCAGAAGCTGGCACCCACTGCTGACGTGGTTCATCACCTTTTGCTTGAGCTGGGCCACTTGCTCCCTGAGGACGCTGGCCGTGGATGCCAGCTCGGTATTCTGCGTCTTGAGACTCTTCACCTTGTCCTCCAGCCGGGAGATCCTCTCCAGCTTCCTCTTGCGGCACTTGGAGGCCGCTATCCTGTTGCGCAGCTTCTTCCTCTCCGCCTTGATGCGCTCCTGGTTGTCCATGTCGATCGGGGACAGAGGCGGGCTGTCCCCGAAGCTCTGCATATCCGGGACCGTCTGCGGCTCGTCCTTCACCAGGCCGACGGACTGGAGCCGCGACAGAGCCGCTGCTGCCGCCGCCTGCTGCTGCTGCTGCTGCTGCGCGGCGGCGGCCAGATGCGGCGGAGGCGGCGGGAACGGTATGGTGTCCGTGGAGTAGTTGATGGTGGTGCCTCCGAGCGGGCTAGCGGCGTACCCGTTCAGGGTGGTGTACACGGGCAGGTCCGGCGCCTGGAGCCCGGCGGCGGAAGCGCCCACGGTGGCAGACGAGCCGAGCAGCTCCAGCCTGTCTACGGAGACGCACGACGCGTCGCTCAGCTGGTTCTGCTTGTGGAGGTCCTCCAGCGCCTTGACGAAGCCCTCCGCGAACTCCTGTTCGTCGCTGGCCGACTTCGGGTACAGGAACTGCGAGGCCGGCAGACCGTGGGACTGGATGATGAGGCGCTCCAGATCCGGCGAGGTGAGTTTCATGAGTCCCAAGTCTGGCGAGTTGAGCAGACCGTCGGCGTTGGTTTTGAGGTCAGAGTTGTGCGCGTCCAGGTTCAGATTGATTTCCTTCTTCATCATCGTGCTCTGGGTGTAGACGCCGGGAGCCTTCGGGGGGTCGACCGCGGTGCCAGGGTACGGGGCTGTTTCCATTCTACACCCTCACACGAGGGAGTGCGGAGCGTCGCGCATTGGCGAAGGTGGGACGGTGTCATCCAAGCGTGAGAAAATCCACTGATCCTCGTCGCGCCCCAGTCTGCTCCCTGATCGTCCCGCTGCCTATCAGTAGACCCTCGTTGCCTCGGGGAGGGATGGAGGGCGGGAGGGGGGCGCGCGCTCTAATGTGACTCTCCTGCCCCGCGGACGGTATGGTCTTCCCGCGATGGCACGTCGGCTATGCGCACCGCCAGACCTCGCTCGCTTTCTAGCCCTAAAAATTCCATTATGTCACTGGAGAGCGCGGAGATTGGCCCGAAATGACGTTGGTTTCCGGCGCGATTTGAATAAGGGGCAGGGCCGGCCTTTGTTGCCATGGCGACTTTAAGTAAACTACAAACAGTGCAATGCATTGTGGTTTGATGTCATGGCATAAAAAAGCCCATGGTCGCCAGCAGAGAGCAGAGACTGGGCGGGGAGGGTGTGAGAGGCGAAGGCCGAGGGAAGGAAGAACAGCGAGCCTCACACTGAAAACACTCCCTCAGCAGGAGTCCGAAGAAGACAGATTTACACACTGCGAGGCTCCGTCGGACACGAGCCTTAGTGCATTAGTGCAGAATTTAGGACGACCTTACACAAAGCTGGAGTGGAATAGATGAGAACACGGTGTTCAGAGGGAAGCCAACAACTCGTCTTAAGACCGAGGAAAGATGCTTGAAACGAAATGTCACGTTGGACCAAAGTTAACCGAGAGAAAAGTGGGCATTAGCTCGAAAGGGGAAGGAACGTGTCACAGAAGAATGAAGAAACTGTTTGGAAGCAGGCTGCAGAAATGTGGTTGTACCGACATGAAACCATGGTTATTCCCATTAGAGGCAGATGGATACCAAGAGACGAGTTCACATGTTGTGCTTGTGCAAAGGCGAAAGCTGAGAGAAAATTGCAATTAGATGAACTGGTCAGAGGCGTCCTAGTGTCTAAATATTTCATTTCTTAATATCCTCGCTCCAAAACTAATTTCTTGATGTAATGTTCTATTTTCCACCACAACAGGGCTGATTAAACGGCGGCAAAATAGAAAAGTGTCATTCCGTACTGAAAGGGAAAATAGCTAGTGTTGAAGGCTGACTGTGTGGTCGAGTTGGCTGAAACCGTGGGCTGTTGTTCAGACATGGTGAGGGTGCGTCAGCAGACTGTCTGCATCAGCACCATCCAGCAGAGAGGGCATCACTCGTTTCCATGGTAACAGTGACATAGGCAGAGGAGGGGAGGGACCGGAAAGGTGAATGGGTTGAGGGAGATGCGATGAGGCTGTCTGGCGGCTCCACAGCAGGTTTTGGGTGTTGTGCGCCTCTTGAGGGTTGAGGACGTCACAATGGATGTTGACTCTGTAACCATAGAGGCACTATATCATAAGTGAGTGAGAGTGAGAGAATGAGGGAGGGAGTAGTGGGGGGGGAAGCAAATCTCCACCCTGTATGGAGCAGCAGCACATTATCTACACCATGCCAGCCTGGAGCCACACAGACTGTAGTGTCCAGAAGTGCGTGAGTCATTTCGCAACCCAAGGGTGTGGACGGCAGGCAGAGCACGCCGAGAGTGAGAGAAAAACAGGAGGAAAACAAAGAGCTGTTCCTGTTAGATATTATCACATCAGCTGTGCCACACTGACGACAAAAACAGAGACAAAGCCCCTGCCCTTTTCCTTCCCCTGAGTAGCTGCGGTTCTGCAGCACGGTGCTGCGCGGTGTTTACAGCGTTTCATTCTAATGCCTCGTCCACAGAAGTGCCCTTTGACGCCAAGCCTCTCGGGAAAAGCTTGTTCAGCAACGCCACACCCTGTCCATTACACCTGGGCGCTGCCCACTCCAACCCCTGCAGGTCCAGCTCAAACTGCTGCTTGGACACACACACACACACACACACACACACACACACACACACACACACACACACACACACACACACACACACACACACACAGTCACCAACAGTTCAAAGTTGAAGGGTTAAATTAGACGTTTTGCCTCTCATCCAACAGGCTTTTTAAGTTCTGAACTGAAGAAGCCTTTTGATTGAGAGGCGAAACATCTTCAAGATCGCAAGAACAAGTCCAGTTGATCTAACGTAACCCTTCTTAACCCGTTCATAACAACAGTAATAGTAGTAGTACGGGACATAATAATAACGTAATGTAATGGACGTAATGTTTTCATGATGGTGAAGTTGTGGAGGTGGATGTCCGCCTGGCCAGCAGGTGGCAGTGTGACTCAGGCGGACCCAATGTGTGACGTGCTCCTCTGAGCCCCGGGTAAGAAGAAGACGGCGGTGACAGCAGTGAGGGATTCCTGCTGCAGATATTTCATCCCCTCATTATAAACCTGTGACAACTGGCGTCCTTGGAAGCCGAGGACGGGGATGATGGCCAGTAAGAAGAAGGTGATAGTGACAGGTGAGGAGGCATAGACACTGGAGTGACCGTCTGTAGTGACTGTTTCGTTCTCAAGTTTATTATTATTTATATAATGAAGCGACTACGACTAAAAACAAAAACACAGAACGGTCTCCATGCAGACATGCCTGTACTTCCAAGGAATATTTTTATATGCGAGATATAGCTCCAGAGATGGGACGTTACAAGACTGAATGCATGCGCTGAGAGTCTTACGTAACACCTCTTTTGCCCTCTTTTGTTGCTCTCTGCTCACCCCCACGCGCTGTTTCTGCAATTAATGTTTAACCGTAACCAACACTTAGACCTTTGAATTAAGTGGGTTTGTTTTTTTCTAATATTTGTCTTGCTGCCCGGCTGTCTTCAAAAACGTGTTCTCTTTTCCTTTAAAACATTTTTTGACCTTTTCTTTACAGGTTTTGAGCCTTTTGGGGAACACAAAGTGAACGCCAGCTGGGTGGCAGTGCAGGTAATCAGTAAACTGTGTGTGTGTGTGTGTGTGTGTGTGTGTGTGTGTGTGTGTGTGTGTGTGTGTGTTGCATCAGTGTCTCTGCAGTTGTCAGGATCAGTGGACTCTGCTGTACTGTTTGGGGTGGCAGAAAAAAACTCTGAAATCAGTTGAATATGGGGACAATTGAAGATTTTTTTTTTCTCTGCAAACTGTTTTTTATGTAATTATCGCTATTGCAGGAACTGGAGCAACTGGGCCTTGGAGAATCTGTCAACCTTCATGTGTGTGAGATTCCTGTTGAATACCAGGCTATTCAGAAGCTGATGCCGTCTCTGTGGGAGGAGCACCAGCCACAGGTGTGTAGGAAAGCACTCTCCAAGGGCGTGTTTTCATTGCCTCGCCTCGCCACGGTACGATTGTGTTTTCATTGGCTCTGTGATCAGGAGACCTTGGGCGGAGTGGACGTGGCAAAGCGGGACGATGTTTTCGTCAGCGTCATTTCTTTGCGACACACAACAGCGCAGCGATGGCCAACGTAGAGGTTGTTTTATACCTGCTGCTCGGTCTGTGGTTGCTTTCTAATTTCTGTGTAAACCTTAACATTACGCACTGCCCCGTCCAGGTCCCGCTGAATTCTGTCTTCCGCCACTACTGACAAAAAAGTGTGGACCTCGGAGTTTGTCCATGGCAAAAATCGCTCAGCCATCTTCACAACTAAGAACGCACCCCACCTACTAGAACCGTTACAAAAAAGAAATGGCGGTTGGGTTTTCGTGCTGTTTTCGCGAAGAGTCGCTCTCACCTTTCGTCGGAAAATCTGTGCCAATCAGTGCCCTGCTCGTCGCTACGTCACCACTAAACTCGCTTCATCTCGCTTGGCCCCTCAATGATAGAGGTACCAAAACGGCACCCCCTACAGCTGTGTAGTGGCGAGGCGAGGCAATGAAAACACTCTCTAAGCCACCTGCAGACTTCCACCAGCCACTCTGGACCAGCCTGTCCCCTCTTCTCTCCCCTCTTCTCCCCGGGGGTTCTGTGTGCAGTTAGTGGTCCATGTGGGTGTGTCGGGGTTAGCCACCACCGTCACTCTGGAGCAGTGCGGAAACAACCAGGGCTACCAGCGGCTGGACAACTGCAGCTACTGCCCAGCCACCCAATGCTGCATGGAGAACGGCCCCGACTGCCTCCGCTCACTGCTGGACATGAACACGGTCTGCAGGAGAGTCAACGGCTCTGAGCTCGGGGTGACTCTCTCCGTGTCGGAGGACGCTGGAAGGTGAGCAGCGGCAAGTCAGTGCACGCTATGATGATTTTATTGTGATTCCACAGCAAACTACTACACTGATGAAACAATGGAGGATGCTGTGCACGCAGCATTATGTATACATCTTGTACTCCTGCTTTCACTACTCTGTTGAGGTATTAGGTCCCTTCTAGAGGGGGGACAGAACATTTCTTGTTTTTAAATGAGCTATATGTGATATTCTTATTAGACTGCAGAAAAAAAAAATACTGAACAAAACTAGCAGCGTGCTAGAGTAGACAGTGCCGGTGTAGGTACAGAATCTGTCCGGGGTCCTACGGCAACTCTATTAGGACAAACTACATTGCGGTCAAACAGATAGATAGATAGATAGATATAGATATAATCATATTATAAATATCTATATAATAGAACAAACGAACGAACGATATCTATCTATCTATCGTTTGTTTGTTTGTTCGTTCATTCATTCTTCCGTTTGTACATTTGACTGTGATGTAGTTTGTCGTAATAGAGCAGTTATGTGACGTCGTCGGCAGTCGCCGGACCCCCGGACAGATCCCGCAGCCCCAGACAGATTCTGTAGCTACACCATCACAGCACCGTCTTTCTGAGAATCCTAAGTTCCACATACACTCATCTGCCATTTTATGAAATAAAGTATTCAATTGCGTGTTGACACAGTCAACCAAGCACCTGATGGATTTAGGTGTGTAGACGAGTCCAAGACGACTTGTTGAAGCTCAAACTGAGTATCGGAACGGGGAAGAAAAGGCTTTAGAGTGACTGTGAAGGTGGTGAAAAAAGAAAAGAATACAATACGACAAACAATAATGCAACTTTAGTTTAATACTCTGCTGTGTAAACTTCATTGCTTTCCACCAAAGGGTTGAAAAGGTAACCTGCGGGTCAGTTTGTCTTTTACTCCTGCCTGTGTGACACTGGATGCAATCATTCTAGACTAGGGGTGAGCCAACTTTGTGACTGGTGGGCCACAACAGGTTCTAAAATTTGACAGAGGGGCCAGAGCAGGAACAGATGGATAGAGTGTATTGGCGACCCGCCTCATAGGAGAGAAAAATATATCATCGAATGTAGCGTGCTTTAATGTGTTTTGAAGATAAACAAAAGCGTTACAACAAAATCTGTGTCTTGGAAGCACCACGATATTTCATTCTTTATTGAAATGACTCTTAAAACATTAAAAAAAATAAAAATACAGTAATACTATTAATACTATTGTATGACTTATTTAATATTGATATCATGGTCAAAGTTTGGCAGGCCGGATTGAAAAGCTTAACAGGCCACGTATGGCCCCCGGGCCATAGTTTTCCCACGCCTGTTCTAGACCCTAAAAGTTGCTGTCTGGCTTCCTGGCAGGTATCTGTGCGACTACACCTACTACACCTCGCTACACCTGGGGGAGGGCCGCACCGCCTTCATCCACGTGCCGCCGCTCGGCCGACCGTACAGCAGCCGGGAGCTGGGCCGAGCCCTGCAGGCCGCTGTGCTGGAGATGCTGCGGCTGCTGGAAACTAACCAGCAGCGGGACCAAGACTGCAGTCACCATCATCATCATCATCATCAGCATCATCATCAGTAGCAGCCGCGGCAATGTGAGCACTGACAGCTGACCGCGTGAGTGGACTCTTGTGAAACGTTGAAGTGCAGCTCCAATTTCCTTGTATGGACTCATCGATTTCATTCCCACCGTGCTCGTCTTTGATCACTCATTATTTGTCAAGGACCGGATGTAACGTTGGTGCTTTTGACTGTGAAATTCACTTCACGTGTGTCTCCAAAAATATTCCTCAAAACAAAAACGTTATTGTACATTGTGGTAAATTATGTGAGCGTGCGTGTGTGTGCGCACGTGTGTAAGAATTGAAAGCATTAACCTGACATCTTGCTATTATGATTTGTTGTGGTCTTTGGAAAAAGATAAATTCTCCTGGGGGAAAAATGTAATAATATTGAAATGTTCTGAATCTTGAGATGTTTTATTACCCAAAATGCATTTTAGGGGGGAAATATTATCACTGTAATGTGGAATGAATGAATGCATCTTAATATGTTTAGTCGCCTAGAAATGTTTTTCTCTCTTTCTTTTTAATTTATCTCAGGGAATATATTGCAGATACAATCATTACTGGGCAATGCAATGTGAAACATGTGTGTGTGCCTTGTGTGCATGTTCAATTCCACTTGCAATCTGTATATGATTAAAACAAACACACACGTACGCACTTGTTTTTTTTTATTGATTTAAGAGTGCTGGTTTTTAAGCAGCCGAGGAATTTTAATGGACTTTGATAGCTCACAGCTGTTCAGAACATGGTGCTTTTTTCCTGAGTCATAGATTAAAGTGACGGAATTGTCGTAGTCCAAGTTACATCTGAATAGGTCTTACAAAGCAGTGATGTAAATCAAATGTGTAGAACGTAATGATAATTTTTTTTATATACACATGAGAAACAACATCTCTTGAGATTTATGTTTTCTTTAATAGCAGAAGAGGGGTTTTGCACATGACAGGAAAATCTTAACCTGTCTGAATCTGTCTGAGAAAAATCCTCTCTTTGTTTAGAGAGACTCCTCCAACTTTTGTTCACTGTCGGATTCCTTGGAAACGTGGGTGAGTAACAACTGCACTGGGTGTTGCACGTTGTTGTACAGACCTGCTGAACTTGTTCTGAACTAACTGTAGGGTCACAAAGATTCTGGTACATCAGAAACATGTGTCTCACGTCTGATTGAAGCCGCGTCAAGAAAAGGACCTGGATTTCTCCGAAAATGATCAGAACCAGTCTGTTCGAAAAGCAAATTATCAAAGCGCAAAGCGTGTCCAACAGGGTGTAATGTATTTATAATATAGCCTAAGTGCGAGTGCAGGGCTGGATATGCATTTAATGTGCAACAGATGTGACAGAGAGCAGTCATGTTGATGCACGGAAACTCTATTGAGTGCAGCAAGTGTGAAAAACTGACTCAGAAAGTCTGTTGTTTTGTTTCTTCCAGCCAATAGAAATGTCGCCATGCACCGCTGTTATTTACATTTGCAGATTTATTGACGTGTTGCAGATTATTTCACACAGTCTATTCTCGTGCCACGTGACTTCTGTTTACCACTTCTATTTGAACCTCTTTGAGAGCTTTCCAGATGACAGGATTAGCCTTTGGCTCTTATTTGGCCATAACTGAGCACTGTTGCTACAATGAATGAAAAGAGGAGAAACGTGGAAAAAATAAATCTGCACACAGGCAGATAAATGCTTCCTTCATGTGTTGATCTTTTGATGATTCTTGACTGGGAGGGCACTTGAGTTCACCTTGCGTTCACTATTCAGCCTTGTGGCACCCGCATGTGACTCTGATTCCAGTCTGTGCATGTTTCTGCATGCCCCGCTGTCTCCTTTCCTTTCCTCGCCGCGGCTAGGTGACTCCCTGTAGGAGACGAGCGCTAGTGGACAAGGAGAGGAAACGAGCGGGGGGAGAAGCCAAACGGAACGCAGCCGTAGCCGAGGCGCTCGCTTCCCCCAGTCTCACAACACCAGCCTTTGCCGTTCCTTCTCGCTTCCCTCTGCGATAGCCTTCCACCGTTGCTCGGCTCCCTTGTCGGGGTACGGCTCCCGTGTCACCAATTCGTTCGAGGACGTCCGAGTAGCCGACCGCAGGAAGGCGACAACATGAGTGTCGAGGCGTACGGGCCGAGCTCGCAGACTCTAACGTTCCTCGACACCGAGGAAACCGAGCTGCTGGGAGCAGACACGCAGGGCTCCGAGTACGACTTCACCGACTTCACCCTGCCGAGCCAGACCCAGGGCCAGACACAGAGCCAGCTAGACAACCAGGTGAGCGCTGCGGTTCGCCGTACATCGCTGTCAATGCGCGTTTGCTTCGGGGACTGTCAGGGGAAGACACGGACTGGAGCTAAGCTAGCCTTTAGCCAGTAGCGTCGCTTTAGCACGATGCCACTCTGTCCCATCGCTCTCAGCACGCTCTCTCCCTGCTAATTAGCTAGCGTGCTAGGTAACAGCCCTTAGCTTTCTACTGCGAGCCGCATCGCCTGTCAAACGGCTAACGTGCCGACACAGCTGACATGTCAGAGCAGGATTTTTTGCCCCTTCAATATTCAGTCCCAGGACATCGGGGGCTGTTGAAAAGAAAATCCCAAGGTGCCCATTTGGCGATAAAAGCCACCCAGAGGTCCTAACTGTTCCCCAGCTGCTGCTAACTTCTCCATGCATCCAACGAAGTTGTGTTGTGAGGCACGGCAAGCGTTTGAATGTGGCGTGTCGATTGAACGTGTTCTGTGGTCGTTTCGTAATTCTGTTTTCCCGGGACTGTCCCCACCGCAGGTAAATGGCCCTGACGGTTTGTTGCAGAACGGAGACGACCCGGTAGTGAAGGCCAGCCAGCTCCTGGCAGAGCTGAACTTTGAGGAAGATGAGGAAGACACTTACTACACCAAGGATCTTCCTGTGCACGCATGCAGGTAAGCCGCCACACATGAAAGAGGCGGTGTTGACAGTGAGTGGGCAAAGTCACGTGTCCTCATCAGTAGGTTCATTGTTTTCATTCTGCCTTGTTGTTTTGATCTGATGGAAGTTCACCATGGAGCCTGTTTGTTTATACTCAACTTGGACCTGTGGATATACACACACACACACACACACACACACACACACACACACACACACACACACACACACACATATAAATAAATATATATATATATATATGTGTGTATATATGCATGCATGCATGCATGCATGCATATATACATACATACACAAACAGTCAAGCAGATATTTTCCACTGGTGATTGTCCAGGGTGTCACCCTGCCTTCGCCCTATGACAGCTGGGATGGGCTCCAGCAGACCCCCGTGACCCTGAGCTCAGGAAGAAGCGGGGATTGAAAATGGAAGGATGTATTATAGTCATCCTCGCTTTGGGTTTATTCCTCTGGGCCCTTATGATTCACCAGTCCTGCGACAAACAGTTTCTTTAAAAAAGATGTCCTACCAATATCTGCTTTTTAATTATGCAGGAAAATGCCAGACCGAAGGGCTTTTGAATTTCTGCAGCTATTGGGTTTTTATTTGAAAGGCTGTGAGAGTGAAAGAGTGTGAGACATCATTTATCAAGCAGTGTAATCAATAAGCTTTTCTTTGGTGATTAAATGTGTCATTGTGTGCCAGTCTGCAGTAAGATCATTTATCTTATTTGATCCCGTGATGTATTGGATCTGCCATGGAGGCACTATTATGATGTAACTCATTTCTTTTTCAGCTACTGTGGTATTCATGATCCTGCCTGTGTGGTCTACTGCAACACCAGCAAGAAGTGGTTCTGCAACGGCCGTGGAAACACATCCGGCAGGTAATGTACATCATTACAGTTGTTTGCTCTTTGCTGGTGTTGTGTACTTGGCTAAAGAAAATCCACACACAACAGTAGTACAGGTTTGAAAGCATAGCACTCTAAGCTCTGCACTTGTGACAGTTAATAATAAGCGACTGTTGCGTAATGATTGTATTAAAGGGACAGTGTTGATCTTTTTTTTTTTTTTTTTCAATCTTTCAAGTTCTTTGATACTTGAGAGATTTCTGCAAAAAAATCGTTTGAACGACCTTGTCGATGAACGAAACCAAACCCCCCTGTTGGTTTTAGCCGTGTGCGTGTGTGTGTTTTAATCCCACGGTCTCATTATTTGAGATCACATTAAACCCGAATGTGAATGTGTGTGTGCTATTGTTGAGTGTTTGTATATAATGTATCAGCAGTGCAAACAAAACCACACCTCACACAGGACTGCACTCTCCACCTGTTTGTCCCGCTGCTGCATTAATTGACATTCGCTTCACTTGTAGTCACATTGTGAACCACCTGGTGCGTGCAAAGTCCAAGGAGGTGACCCTGCACAAAGACGGCCCCCTGGGGGAAACTGTGCTGGAGTGTTACAACTGTGGCTGTCGCAACGTTTTCCTCCTGGGCTTCATCCCTGCTAAAGCCGACTCAGTCGTGGTGCTATTGTGCAGGTAACAGTGTGGTAAACTAGTTAAGCTACCGGTACCTCTGTGTGGAGGTTTGAAAAAAAAAAAAAAAACCTTTGTTTTGGTTGCAACGCAGACAGCCATGTGCCAGCCAGAGCAGCCTGAAGGACATCAACTGGGACAGCTCCCAGTGGCAGCCTCTCATCCAGGACCGCTGCTTCCTGTCTTGGCTGGTGAAAATCCCGTCAGAGCAGGAGCAGCTCCGGGCTCGGCAGATAGCCGCCCAGCAGATCAACAAGCTGGAGGAGCTGTGGAAGGTGATACATGTTGGATGATTTTCCAGCAAACCCACAAGTATCAAGTGGAAGTCCAGTTAGGACGATATGAACTGTATCTTTGAACCTGGGAGAAGTAACTTTTCCTTTCTGTAAAAACATGATCTGGACCTTGTGGAGCCGACGTGATCAGCGCTAGGTGTCTGTTGAGGCTCCACAACACATGATTATACAGTTTAGCACTGAATCACAGTGTGGGTTTTACCAAAAGGTTTACTTTTACCATACATGAAAGCAATGTAGCGTCTCTATTGTGCCATATCAATTAGATTTGAGAGAAGTATCTGTTGTTTAATACTCAGCCTGTGCTTCTCCTCATGGCAGGAAAACCCGTCTGCGACCCTGGAGGACCTGGAGAAGCCCGGTGTGGACGAGGAGCCCCAGCACGTGCTGTTGCGCTACGAGGATGCCTATCAGTACCAGAACATCTTTGGTCCCCTGGTGAAGCTGGAGGCTGACTATGACAAGAAACTCAAAGAGTCTCAGGTAAGTTTTAGCAACCTGCTCTTATCTACTGTACATATTGATTCATTTTAAATGTGAAACAAATACAACCATTTTTTGAGCCTTTAAAAAAATGATGTTTATCAGTTAATCATTTTAATATTCGCTACAGTTGTATGGTGTAGAGATTCTTTGGTGTACACCTCACTGATTATTGTTATTTTGTTTAATTCTTTGTCTCCAGACTCAAGACAACATAACAGTCAGATGGGACTTGGGTCTGAATAAAAAGAGGATTGCTTATTTCACTCTTCCAAAAACAGACTCAGGTATTTGTCCATTTTGAGTTTATCATCTTTGTGAGTGAAATGATAGTATGCAACCCCTTCAAAATAAGGGCCAAATTTCAAAAATGTGACATCGCAAAGACGTTACAAGATATCACTCTACTGTTAATTTGAAATCACTCTCCTGGTACCTCTTGTGCTTGCATTCTCTGATGCCAAGCCTTACCGAGGTGTCTGTCGTGTGTTCTGTCCTCCAGACATGCGACTCATGCAGGGGGATGAAATTTGCCTGAGATATAAAGGAGACCTGGCTGCCCCATGGAAAGGCATCGGACACGTCATCAAAGTCCCTGACAGTATCCTGACAGCTTCATGGCCACTCACATATACTCTGTGATGCATGTGTTAACAGTGCTATTTATTTTTCAAAGTTCTAGTTACGTTTTTGTTATGTGACCTTCACTGATGCAAATAAGCTTTAAATGAAATTAGCTGTTGATAACCTCTAGTGGCCACTTTGGAGAACTACAATAACATCTGCAATCTCGTCTTGTCTGTTAATGCTGCATCTTAATTCAGCTGAGTTTTCATCAAACAGACACTGGTTCAGAACCGTGTTTCTGCGTAAAACTACAATAGAATGTTAGCTTTTATGATATAACATTTTTTGACAGAACATTGTAGTCATCACAGATATGATGATGACCCCAGTACACGGTGCCTTACTTTAAAGTCGTCCTTAACCCACTGTGTCAGACTATGGTGATGAGATTGCCATTGAGCTGAGAAGCAGCGCTGGAGCCCCGGTGGAGATCCCACACAACTTTCAGGTGGACTTTGTGTGGAAGTCGACTTCCTTCGACAGGTATTGCATATAAAGCCACAGTCATTTTGTCCTTTGCTGCAATGCTCAACCCTTTTTAGTGCCTCAAAACCAGTCACTCCTATTCATGCTAAAATCTCTCCCAGTTTCTCGGTCAGTGAATGAAATATGTTTATGGTTATACACTGCAAAGTCTGCCAAAGGGTTTATCAAGGCCAGTAGGGTAAATGTTAGAGAGTTTAAGGTATTACTGTTATTACACGTATCCCCATGTTAAAGGAAATATGTCTCTATACTCCAGCTTGTGTCCTGATTGCTCCTGATTTCAGGGAGTCAGGGTGGATTTTCTTTTCAGCGGGATGAGACTTTGGCACATCCAGCTTCAATCCCTCCCCCATTATTCCTGCTGTCTCCCAGGATGCAAAGCGCCCTGAAGACATTCGCCGTGGACGAGACGTCTGTGTCTGGCTACATTTACCACAAGCTGCTGGGCCACGAGGTGGAAGACGTGGTCATCAAGTGTCAGCTGCCCAAGCGCTTCACCGCCCAGGGCCTGCCGGATCTCAACCACTCGCAGGTGAAGAGAGCGGAGTTGCTACGCTCATCACAGCCAACCCTTCTACAGTGAAACCTGCTGGTGAAGGTTCTAGAAGCTGTGCCAATCTCTCCCTGAAAGCTCACCCCAGTGTTGTCTGTTGTGGCGCAGGTGTATGCTGTGAAGACTGTGTTGCAGCGCCCTTTGAGTCTGATCCAGGGACCCCCGGGGACGGGAAAGACTGTGACCTCTGCAACCATCGTTTACCACCTCGCCAGACAAGGCAGCGGGTAGGTGGCGTTAAAAAAGGTTGACGTATATCAAAACACGTTTATGTAGCTCACTTTTATTCCTTGGCTTTTGACCCAGCATGAGACTGCATTTGTTTTATTGCTTTTTCTTTTTATTGCTGGCTTGTTCTACTGTTTTGTGTTATTATGTACAGCACTTTGTGTCAGCTGTGGTTGTATTTAAAAGTGCTTTATAACTAAAGTTGAGTTGAGTTAAGCCTGACCCATCCATAAGCTGAGGGTCGTGGGTGTTGCTATTAAACTCTTGTCCCCTGCAGGCCAGTTCTTGTATGTGCTCCAAGTAACATCGCCGTGGACCAGCTCACAGAGAAGATTCACCAGACGGGCCTGAAGGTTGTGAGGCTGTGTGCCAAGAGCAGGGAGGCCATCGACTCACCCGTGTCCTTCCTTGCTCTGCACAACCAGACCCGCAACATGGACAGGTAACAACACCTGGAGCATGCGGTGGGTCAGGTGGCAATGAACTCCAGCGGTTAAGCAGTCAGAATGTTTTTGAAAAATAACTTAGTGCAGCGATATTTGGTGGAATTAGTAACTGAGCAGAAACATTTGGTCCTGCAGCATGCCTGAACTCCAGAAGCTTCAGCAACTGAAGGATGAGACCGGAGAGCTGTCGTCTTCAGACGAGAAGCGATACCGAGCCCTGAGACGCACGGCAGAGAGGGAGCTGCTGATGGTGAGCGCTTCTGTTGGAGCTCAACTCCAACTCTGTTTGAGACGGTGTCAGCTGGAGATTAGGTTTGCCTCAGCACCAATCGTCTCACGACTGCTTAATTGTTTGTGCCAGAATGCCGACGTGATCTGCTGCACCTGCGTTGGGGCGGGAGACCCTCGTCTGGCCAAGATGCAGTTCCGATCCATCCTCATCGACGAGAGCACCCAGGCCACTGAGCCGGAGTGCATGGTCCCTGTCGTGCTGGGCACCAAGCAGGTGGGAGCGCCACTTCATCCAACGCATCTGCTGGAGTCACTTGTCAGTAGTGTAAAAACTCTGTGCTTTCGTCTGTCTATTCCTTCCTGCAGTTGATCCTGGTGGGTGACCACTGTCAGCTGGGCCCTGTGGTCATGTGCAAGAAGGCGGCCAAAGCAGGACTTTCTCAGTCTCTGTTTGAGCGCCTGGTGGTTTTGGGAATCAGGCCAATCCGTCTGCAGGTCCAGTACCGCATGCACCCCGCCCTCAGCGCCTTCCCCTCCAACATCTTCTACGAGGGCTCTCTGCAGAACGGAGTGACTGCTGGTGAGATGATACCTCAACCCGAATGGGGAAAAAAAATAATCCTGTCGTTGCAAAAGTGCTTTCTTTCCTTGTTTCCATCCACTCAAAGATCCTCGAACCATTTCCTCCTTTTTCCAGCGGACCGAGTGAAGAAAGGCTTCGACTTCCAGTGGCCACAGCTTGACAAACCCATGTTCTTCTATGTTACCCAAGGCCAAGAGGAAATTGCCAGCTCTGGAACTTCTTATCTCAACAGGTCTCTACTTTCTCTTTTCAAAATTAATGTTTCCAAGTTCTGCCATGTATGTTTCTTACCTGAGAGATCATTGAAAGTTTTACTGCAATTCAATCCTTTTTCACCTCAGGACTGAGGCAGCCAATGTAGAGAAAATAACCACCAGGCTGCTGAAGGCTGGAGCCAAACCCGATCAGATCGGCATCATCACTCCCTACGAGGGCCAGAGGTCCTACCTGGTGCAGTACATGCAGTTCAGCGGCTCCCTCCACACCAAACTTTACCAGGTACACCCGCACATCTGTTACATGATGAGTAAAAGTTTTTTTTTTTCTTCTTTCAGAATTATGAACGTCTTTTATTAAAGCACTAATTTTCCACACTGCTTTCTGTTTCTCTGTCTTTGTAAAGGAGGTGGAAATAGCCAGCGTGGACGCCTTCCAAGGCCGAGAGAAGGACTTCATCATCCTGTCGTGCGTGAGGGCCAACGAGCACCAGGGCATTGGCTTCCTCAACGACCCCCGCCGTCTCAATGTGGCGCTCACCAGAGCCAGGTGAGACTTTGCCCGGTGAAATTAAAACACGTTCCTCAGTAGCAGTGGTGTTTCTTTCCTGATAGACCCTGGACGCTGTGCACTCTTGTCCCGCAGGTACGGTGTGATCATTGTGGGCAACCCCAAAGCCCTCTCCAAGCAGCCTCTGTGGAACCACCTGCTGAACTACTACAAGGAGCAGAAGGTTCTGGTGGAGGGGCCCCTCAACAACCTGCGGGAGAGTCTCATGCAGTTCAGCAAGCCCCGCAAGCTCGTCAACACCATCAACCCCGTGAGTTTGCCAGTCAAGTGTGCACATGCAGATCAAAAGCTTTGAAAAGCAGTGGAATGATTTGCGACAACAGTGGTTTCTTATCATTGTGGCCTTCAGGGAGGCCGATTCATGAGCACGGCCATGTACGATGCCAGGGAAGCCCTCATCCCTGGCTCCGTCTATGACCGAAGCAACAACGGTAGGGAAACTGAATTGTTTTTTCTCACTTTAGCTGTAATATGTAGGGACAACCTTACTTATTAAGGACGTAATCCGGCCCACCATCAAAAAGTTGCAGTGCCACGACACTAGTCTGTGTTTTTTTTCTTCTTTGTGTCGCACAATTTCTAGAAAATGTAGCAAAAAGCAAAGCAAAAAATGTATAAATAAGATTTTTTTCATTTTTGTTATTGATACGGTGAAAACGGTGGTGAATGAGTAAAGGCAACACCATTTAATTCCTCCACAGGCCGTTCGTCCAACATGTATTTCCAGACCCACGACCAGATCGGTATGATTGGAGCCGGCCCCAGTCCCATGACATCCATGAACATCCCCATACCCTTCAACCTCGTGATGCCCCCCATACCTCCGCCAGGCTACATGGGGCAGGTCAACGGGCCCACATCAGGTGAGTGGGGAGTATCTTGTGGTACGTGGCTGGGAAACCTTCATCTGACTACTCGTAGTTCCTCCCTCAGGCCGCGGCGAACGAATGAAAGGCAAGTCTGGCAGCGGAGCAGGAGCAGGAGGCGGCGGCGCTCGAGGTGGCCGCCAGCGGAACCGCGGCAGCATGGGGAACCACCACGGAGCGGAGCGCGGCCATCACATGAGCGGCAGCCAGGTCAGCCAGGACCTGGGCTCCCAGCCCTTCTCTCAGGGCCCCCTGACGCAGGGCTACATGAGCCAGCCGTCACAGATGAGCCAGCCCGGCCTCTCCCAGGCTGAACTCTCTCAGGTGGGTTCACCGGACCGTCACACACTTCAAGGTCCAGTGTGTCAAATTTGCTTAACATACTGCCTATAAATACATTGATAAAAGTGTATACTCGCAGTACAATAAAAGTAATTTGGTTTTCCTTATATAAGAACCCTTAAGCTGCATTCAGACTGCCAGCCAAATTTCAATCTTCAGCCCATCCAGATTGAGACCGGACGGCTCTTTTGTAGTCTGAACAGTCACAAATCACATGAAATCCGCCTTCGGGAGGTAGTTTCATATTGCATTAGGACAGATGCGTCTCAGTCTCAGAGGGCACCATTCCAGGTGCGGAGCTGTGACGTAATGTAGCAGACATAGAAGTGGAAAACAGCTGGCTGGACAGAGGAGCAAACTCATTGGCTCATCAGTGTGTGGGGAAGAGATACTGTAGCTCCATTCAAGCCAAGCTCCAGGGCATGCATGTAGTGCCGCTGTCACAGTTATATGATGTCACACACTACACACACTGGACGATGCCTCCGCTCCGAAGTTGTTGCTACAGCAACCTGTCAGATGGGTCAATGATGTGGCCCAGTCTGAACTGAGCCAGACCCCATTTGGACACTTGCTGAAAACTGTGTGGGGACATTCTAGAGAGAGAGAGAGAGAGAGCGCTCAAGTTTGTTTCTTACTCCTATTTCGCTGCCATCTTGCGCCGCCATTTTTGAGGGAGCCCCATATTTAATGAAGCCTGCCTGACAGTGGCCTAAATATGACACACGCTGCCAGGCAGGCTTCCTTGAAAATTTGACCCACTGGATCGTTAAGACAGAAGCAGCCTGGTTCATACAGCATTTGTTACTGCAAAGTTGGTACATTTAAAGGTGTTTTGCGTGTGTTCAATTTCAGGACAGTTACCTTGGCGATGAGTTCAAGTCCCAGATTGATATCGCTTTGTCCCAAGACTCCACCTACCAGGGGGAGCGGGCCTACCAACACGGTGTGACTGGACTGTCCCAGTACTAGACTGTAAGTATCACAGGAGCAAATGTAGTCGCGTGTGTATGGAGAGAGTTCATCCGTCACGTCACTGACAGAATGTGTGTCTGTCCCAGGTTGCTGTAAAGGAGCTAGGCCTGCGTGAAGCTTAGTTCATCGGTATTTTAATCTGGGTAAAAACAAAAAAGAACAAACATGGATACCTGTTTTCCACTGCTACAACCGAAGCACCACTGTGTGAAAGTAACAGGAGAGGGACCGCGAGAGACCAACCAATCACAGGAGTGTGGGAGAAGAGCTGGACGAGAGGCGAGCAAGACACGACCGGACCGAGAGAGGGAACGCACCGCTGCTCACGGGCAAAGGTGTGGCCGAGGGAGGAGTGCTGTCGCTGTCGGCGCGGCGCAGGGAAAGAGGCCGGACCTTCACCGGGTCGAGGAGGGCGGGCAGGCGGTTCTGAAGGTTCTTTGGAAAGGTGGCTGCAAAGGGGCGACCGTGTCATCTCGTCCCCTCGTCGTGCCCCTGGAGCCCCCTGGTGGTTGGGAATCTTGCTCCGAAGGCTGAGAGTAGACGGAGGAGACGCGTCTCACGGAGAAAGCGTCCTCCAGGTCGACTCGACAGGACTTCTTCTGTGACTTGGAGGGAGGTGGAACAAGGAAGAGAGCGGACACAGCTGTTGAAGCAGTTGATAAAGGCAACTTTTCTAAACTCAAAGCTCGAATCGAGGCCCTGCGTTTGAGACCGCGAATCGGCACAGGGCGGAGGAGGTGTGTGGGGGGAAATGAACATTGTGTGGATATTCAGGCGGACTTGACGAGCGCCACGGCGTCGCGCCTCAAAAGAGCTCCAGTGAAATCTGAGGACTACACACCCACAGATCACTCACTTTTTTTCCCAGCTTTGAGTTAGAAAGTTTTCTAAAAGCAGGCTGTTTTCTTTGAGGTTTCCACAGGTGATGTTTGCTGGTGCAGTCGGCCTTTCTGACAGGACTGGTCTTTTCTCAAGGTGGTCCACCGAGCACTACAGGTGGTTGTTGGCTCTTGAAAGCATCCCAACGTGAAAGACAAAAAACATCTTTGTCTCCGGATCGGCGTCAAGGTCTGCTCGAAACATCTAAAACGGAGAGACAACCTTGTTTTTGTTCATCCAGGCATCTTTTAAGTGAAAGTGAACAGCAAAGGCAGCATCTTGCTGAGCCACGTTCTGCCGAAGCCCTGCAGCCCCTTAAAGCTAGCATGCTGAGCTCTTCCTCAGCCAATATAGCTAATTGCTTCCAATAAGTCAAGTGACGAGAGCAGTGATTCCCAAAGAGCCCGCCGCAAAGAGAAATCTAACAATTGAGCATATAAAAGTATGTTGTCGTTCTGCCGTAAGAGCCCCATTTCGCTAGAGATGCCTGTAGCTTCAGTTTGCATGTGTGAACCACCGTGACGACTCGCTGCAAACTGCATCAAACGGAACCTTGAATGAATTCACCACGTCAGATTGTGGTGACGGTCTGTCTTTCATTTAGAAATGCTCACCGATCACTGAGTGAAAGGCTCTGTGTCGTCGGTGCCCTTTTTAGAAATTTGACATAAAGACGTTATACATTTGTTTTTGGGGCGGAAGCTGATTCTAAACTTGCTTTGTGTTCCCTTGCTTTACTGTCTGTTTGCTGTTAAGCCACGACAGCGCTGAAAATATTAGTAGAGCAACGAGAGGATTATTAGTTCAAGATTATTAATTCTCTATAAATATACATAGTGGTGTGTGTGTTTGTGTCGTGCTAAAGATATAATATGCCTCATGTGAACACTAGTGAAGTTCTCATTCTCAGTGTATCCTCTTTTGTTAAAGCTAAAACTAACCACGTTTGATTTTAATGTTATTTAATTGCATGATGCACATGTTCTGACTCCACCACCTTGGACCTGATGCTTTGTCCACTGGCATGGATCAGTCCAGTTAAAGAAATGCATTCAGACTGCCTCATGAGAATGAAGACAGAGTGGGGGGAAGAATCTGAAGAAGTCTCCAGTGCACAATGGCTGTGCTCATGAATTGCACACTGTTCCTGCTAGGATGAGGACCAGCTCTGGCTGCCCTTAAAGAAAATATTGTTGTTGTTTATTTAAATTGAATGTTGACCCTGTCTAATTATCTACAAGAGTAGGATGTCTCTACTTTTTAAAATATTTATATTTTATTGTATTTTCCCTGTCGGTTTAAAGCCTAGTTGCTTGTGTTGATGTTACACATTAATTTTATTCTAAAAAAATCATACCCATAACCTATTGAGTCCTTACAACATGTATTTTATTGGTAGACAGCAACTCTGTTGAGCTATGTTCTGTCCTCACCATGTTTCCTGTGACAATGTAAACATCACAGGATTGCTGGTTTACAACAAGACTTAAAAAGGCTTTTTAGATGCACTCTGTTGTGTATTTTTCTTTCCTCTGACCTCAAAGATATTGTAGCTATGAATTCATGTACTCAGAAAGAGTCTCCTGTTACTGAACTTGGAAACAAAAGAAATAAACTTTGCTTCTTTTTGCTCCTTTAACTTGGCTCTGTCAGTTGTTTCATTTGACCAATGACGCGTTGAGGGTCCGCGCAGCGCATCGGTCTTCCCAAAACCCACCCTTGTCAGGTCAAGCGTTGCCCTGCAGCTGAAAGTCCTGGATGTAGAATGACTGTGTAGAAGCCTTTCTGGGTCATGACATTTCCGTCGGGACAATATTTCATTAAGCCCTCAAACTGGCAGCGGCTCGCAGCCCTATAAGATCCAGTTTGCACTGAAGCATCCATGCAGGCTCATTGGCTGCATCTGCCTTGACACACTTTCCCAGCAGACCCTACAGCGTCCCCGTGCAGCTGGAGCGCGCCACCGGCAGAGCCAGCAGGTGGGACAGCGGCCGCGGAGCCTCGACTGCCCGCTTGGATTCGGAGCGGAGAGAGGGCTGATCGCCGCTGACGGTCAGAGAAGCCGGGCAGTGAGGCTGTTGTTCCGGGGGGGGGAGGGGAGGGATGGAGACACACACCGCGGTCTCTTGTGTCAGCGAGGTCAGCGACTCCGCTCGGCTGTGACTCGCCTAGCGGGCACCGCTGTCCGGGACAGAGCGAGACAGCAACCCGACAGCCCCGCCGCCGACACCTCCAGCACCACCCCGGGGGATTAGAGGCATCTGGCCGCCCGGGACTGACGGAGGGAGCCGCGGGGAGCACAGCAGCCTCGGCGACGCGTTCCTGTCACACCGCCCGCTGGTTTACCCCCATGCGGGGTGAGTGAGTGAGCGAGTGAGTTGTGAGGGAGTTTAACGTCGCAGAGGTTTATTGAAAGGCAAAAAAATAATGAACTGCCTCTTCTTCGATCGACCCTCCAGAGAAGGAGCCTCTGTCACCTTCTAAAGATGTTTCCTCACCACAGAGAAAGGTAAGAATTCACCGCGCAGCGCTGTTCTGGATGACTCCAGTTTAAATTTAATTTAGTGTGAAATTCTGAACATCAAAACCTGTTCCCCCCCCCCCTCCAAAATGTTTAAATACTACAAGAATAAGAATATTTGAAGTTGTAGACACAAAGTAAAAATGTTGTTTTTTGTTTTAAACACAATTGAGCGCAATGGAATTGTAATATGATGATTTAGCTCCATTTGATTGTTCAATTAAAATGACTGCTTGTGGTCACATTTAATGAATGCAGTGACTAATGCCTGGAATTAGAAGGGAAAAACGTTTTGATGAAAAACTAGTTTCTCCTTACGTAGATTCAAATCTATATTCAAGCTTGACGCACTTGGCCTCTATTGAATGCAGTCACGACTCTTTCTGACGTTTTACCCATCTGTTTGTGATGATTTTGGATAAATGAGATGTGGCGGGTAGGGGGATATAAAGCCAGTAAAGCAGCTTGTGTGGATGCTGCTGTCAGATGGCAGCAGGAGTGACCTCCATCCAGGCTTTGTTACGTTGCGCTCAAACACGACCATTAAGTCCCCGCCGGCCACATCCATCTGCTGAGGATGAAGGTTGAGTTGCTCAGCATCCCTGAGAAGTGACCAGTTTAAGAAGTGCAGGCAGGCACACAGACACACGTAAGCCACAGAGCATCTCAAAATGTCTCCTTGCTGCTTTTTTCTGTGCTTTCTGTGGGTTAATTCCACGGCTCCAAATTCCATCATGCTGTAATTGTAGAATTTAAACAGCGCAATAAAACCCAAGCCCTGTGTGTGTGTGTGTGTGTGTGTGTGTGTGTGTGTGTGTGTGTGTGTGTGTGTGTGTGTGTGTGTGTGTGTGTGTGCGCACGCGCTCCCAGTCAGACCTCAGTTTAGTGTGTTGCAGGAGATCTTTTGACAACAGGGAGGATTAGTGTGAGATGAGAAGGAGAATTATCACTTGTTGTCATCAGCCTGCAGCATCTCGACCTCGGAAAGGTCACAGCATCTTTAAACCTGAAGCCCATCAAACACAGTTGTGTGTGCAATTCCCTTTGAGTAAACTGATCTAATGTGAGAAACACACACACACACACACACACACACACACACACACACACACACACACACGTATGGGGAACTTTGCTAGGTATTGGTGTCACTAATGAGGACAGATATAAATGTGCAATGACTGGCCAAAATACTGCAGTTCTGATGGGAACATCCACTACCATTTGCAGCAATGCACAGAAGTCCAGTTCCTGTAACGTTTGAGAATGTTTGCAACATTTCTTTAAGCACCTTCAGAAAAAAAAAAACAAGAGAGAGTTGTGATAAGCAGCAATTTTAGGTTTTTGGGTTTTTCTTTCATTACTCCTCCCTTGCGCTGGCTTTACACCCAGGACAGTTGTTGCAAGCACAACCGTTTCCCTACTGAGTCACAGCGTTGTGTGTTTTTGTGAAAGGGGAATGTGTTTAAAAGTCCAAAGACGATTGGAACAACTGTCTCTGGCTGGCAGAGACACAGATAGATGCAGTGGTGAAATTCATTTTTCAAGCAAAGAGAAGGAGTCCATGAAAGAGCTGCGTCATAAAGATGAAACCAAATGCTTAAAACTGACTTTATAACAAGTTTTTTCTCTCTTTAAAGGTCTACGTAAGATCCATTTTCTAGTATAATTGTCACCCAGTGAGGCAGGCTTGCATGATTATCAAAAATCACCAAAAAAACCCACCAAAAAGAGCATATTTAGCCCTTGTACATGTTTGGAAGAGGACAAAAACAAGGTGGTCTCAGGGGGAAATGTTATCAATGACCTGGCACAGCTGTCAGCTTTTCTCTTTCAACATCATGTGTGCTCATCATCCCATGGTGGCCCGCTCTGTGTTCTCGCCACCAGGGAGCAGCCCATCTTCAGCACCAGGGCGCACGTCTTCCAGATAGACCCCACCACCAAGAGGAACTGGATCCCGGCCAGCAAGCATGCTGTCAGCGTGTCCTTCTTCTACGACGCCAACCGTAACGTCTACCGCATCATCAGCGTGGGCGGGACCAAGGTGAGGGGGCCACTGAGGAGAAGCTGTAGAGCCCACCTAGAGCGCAAGGGGTCAGTGGTTGAGTAGGTGGGGCAGCCAGTGTGTCAGTGGACCCAGACCGCATTGAGCAGCAGCCCGCAGTGGCCGTCACGCTGATGAGAGTTGGGGGTTGGGTGGGTGTTGGTCCGTCTTATCTCTTCTTAACACCTCTGGTCTGACCCACATTCCTGCCTCCCAGCAGGCTGTTGGCCGGCCAGCGGCCCAATCCTGCCACCACTGATGTGCGGCTGCACAATAATCCACTCTGCCGCCATCGTCCAACATGTTATGTCAAACACGTTGACACAGAAATTCAAACGGCAGAGTTTATGTAATCGTTTTTGGTATTTATTTTTTGGGGAAAGGGAAGAGGGAAGGCAGGATGGGATAAAACACATGAATGAAAAGCGCCTGTTTAAGCTGCTGCTGGCCCACAATTTGGGGATTTCAAATCATTTCCATTATTGTGATGCTGCAGATGACGTAAGAAGGTTTAAATAGATCCGCTCTAATATTTCTCCACCGCCCCCCTCCGCATGCTTACGAGGGAAAGAGGCAGCATTTGGTCACTTGTCAGAGAGTGGACGTGCTGTGTTTCTGTCTCCAAACGGTGGACGTCACTCCAATTTGTGTGTGTGTGTGGGCGGGGGTGGAGGGGCTTTCCTGCACAGATCTTTGTTTTTGTCAAAGATATTTTTTTTACAGACTGAGTTAGAAGGGGGAATATTGCAAACAAACACGTTCAGAGTTTTGTTGAAACAGCAGGAGTTTAGCAATTGGAATAAATAAAGAATTAATAACCTGTTTAATTGTAGAAATTCAACTAAACTGGGAAGAAAGAGGAATCAATTTTAACTGAAACAAAGACTTCCTCCTGTTGTTTGTTTCATTTGACATGGATTCTCCACCGCTGTTGTCTTCGCATGTTCAGGCAATCATCAACTGCACTGTCACGCCCAGCATGACATTTACCAAGACATCCCAGAAGTTTGGCCAGTGGGCAGACAGCAGGGCAAACACCGTGTACGGCCTCGGCTTTGCTACGGAGCAGCAGCTGCATCAGGTTGGACCTCCTGGCGGCGGCGGCTGCGGCGGGGTTTATTTGTTCTGCGTTCTTACCTCTTACCTTTTTTCCTTTCTTATTTGTCCTCATCCCATGAAACAGTTCTCCGAGAAGTTTAAGGAGGTGAAGGATGCTGCTCGTCTGGCCCGGGAGAAGTCTCAGGATAAAGAGCTGGCCAACTCGGCGCTCACCATCGCCGCCCCACAGGTGAGCTCTATGTGTCAGCGTGGAAGGAGAGCTGAGCGCTGCAGGCAGGAGTGAGAGTGAATTGAATTGATTTGAATTGAAAGCCTTTATTCTCGTTGTACTTTTCAGAACAACAAAATTCAGAGGGCAAATCTACTGGGGACAAAAAATAATAATAAAGTATGCAGTAAAATACAATAATTTAAAATGCAACAATTCAAAGTACAGTGTATGTGCAAGAGGGCGACATGTTAGTGTTTATTTAATGCAGTTATGGCATGTAGAAGAATAGTTTGTGAGTCTGGAGCTTCTGGATTTGATGGACCTGTAGCGCTCATCATAATGATCACAACAGAGGTGGAGTCAAAAGATACCTGGAGGTCTGACTTGAGATCTGCCCTGACAACCTCCTGTCAGAAGAGTCATCATATGACCAGACCAATCAGTGTTCTCTGAGTCGAGAGGGGCGGAGCTAATGCTAGGGTTTAGTGGTAGCGCTTAAGTGTGGCCAGTTTTATTGGATCTGGACAAATATTTTCCTTCTTCGACGAGGAGCAAAGCAGGACACTGAATTCTTGATGTCAACGGTCCGGTTTGACACGTTCAGCTAAGAAGGACATCACTTTCTTTGGCTCCTTGCCAGACGCACTCATGAAAAGGATGTGTGAAACATATCACACGCATCTGATTAGTTCTGAGAGAGAGTGGAGAGGTGGCCTGAGGCGGACGCACGAGGTGAAGCTGCTGTGATTAAAGGTGGCATGGAGAGAGAAAAATAAACAAAAGACAGCAGAAGAACGACGAGCTGGGTCACACGTCTCCACGGGAAGTCAGAGAAAACTAGGACGGCGGTAAAATTATCTCAGAGGCCCCAGCATGGGTGGCTGCTGCATCTCCTACCCACAATCCTCCGGCACCGTCGCGCTAATGCTGGAGATGTAGGCAGCCCGAGGCCTCTCCTGATCAATTGGGAACAATTACCAATCGCTTAAATCTGCTCGGCCACGCAGAACCAGCCCGTTTCCCTGCAGCGCTCCGTCCTGAGGCCTCTGGCCCGGCGTCGCATGATCGATCTCGTCCGAGGGGCCGCGAGAACCGCCGGCCGCGTGCGCTAAAATCTAACCCGCTAACTCACGCTGCAGTGTTCTAAAACACTAAGCTCTGTGATGACAACATGTTTCTCTGTCTGTTTGACCCACCTGGCGGACAACCTCCCCCCTCCCCCTCCCCCTCCCTAGTTCTCTCAGGTGAGTGTGCCGTTGCTTGGTGTGAGCGGAGTCGTGAGCTGTTTGTCTGCGCACTAATATCAAATTCACCTTGAAACCAGCAGCTTCGGATTTTGGATGAGACGCAAAATGGCCTTTAACTTTTGAATCCGTAAGAAAATAAGTAAACGTTAGATGCTTTTTATATGGGAAAAAGCTAAAGTGTTTGTTTCTGGTATGATGTTAAGAAGTAAACCAGGTTGTTCAACAGCAAATCAGATACACTTGTGCTGAAACCTAATATTCCATGCACTCTGTATGTATTCTTTTTTATGAAAAAAGGTTTCTTTCACCTTATATGTGACTAAAAATGAAATATTCAAATAATATACAATGTTTCATGGATTTATCTCATCTGCTCACAAGTCCATTTAAGATGTCAGGCTGCAGCTTCACTCTGTGTGTCTTCGCCACGTGTTAGACAAGACGCAGAACACAACTTCTACCTCTCTGGCTCCGCTGTTGTGATGCCGTGTGTGTGTGTGTGTGTGTGTGTGATTTTGTGGAGTCCATTTACTGATGTGTTCCCCAGGACCTCTCGGATGAACTCCAGTCTCCGCCGGTGATGTGTGTGAACGGACCCGAGGACAAGCTGTTCCGCAGCCAGAGCGCCGACATCACCCTCTCCGCGGAGAAGGAGCGCATCAAGAAGATGCTGTCAGAGGGGTAACTGCTTCACACACGTTTAAAAAACAAAAGAAAAAAACTCACGACACGAAAATGAAGGCTGGCACTCGTCTCATTAAGCTTAAAGAGTCCAGGTGTTGTATTTGGCAGCATCTTCAGTAAAGAAAATGTAAAACAATCCCAGTATTTTTATCGCATGGTAACATCACGTTAACGTTAAACTGAAAATTTGCAGTCAGAACCTCAATGAGCTCCTCTGCAGAAACTTCATGTCTTTGTACCAGCTGTCAGCAGATCTACTTTGTGAGCAGCTGTTAAAGCGGTGGTACAGTACGGCCACTTTCCAAGTTCCCTGCTCTTTCTGTAAATTCTTAATGTTTGCAAATGAAGTCATCCATATTTTTTTTGCTGCCTTTACATAACTACCAACAAAACATTGCATTTCAATATCTTTGTCCATTTACTGCCATTAGATGCTGCAAAAGCTACGCATTCTGCCTCTGTTGAGGAGCAGGAGTGGCTCTTACTAAGGTGCTGACTCATACACCAGATCGGATGAGTCGTTCTAACATGCTCCTCATCTTCACCTCTTTGATCCACCCACTATGCTTTTATACTCTACAGTGTAATTACTGTAACAGAGAGCCGCTCCTGAACAGCCTCCACGGCGAGCGGCTGTCGTTGAACGGCCTCGCGTCGGGTATCTGTTTTTCTCCGTTAAATGGTTTCTGACTAAATGTGTGAGAGTTTAGCCAGAATATCAACTGTAGACTCGTAACCGGGAGCAGGTTACGCATCCTGCAGGCTGGTTTGCATGAGTTTCCAGAGCCTTCTGCATTTAATAGAAATTTAGATGCCTAATCTTTTTTTTCTCCCCTCTATTGGTTTTGCATCTCTCTCAGCTCCATCTGCGAGCTGAACCTGGAGGCGGAGCTCTTCACTCTACAGGACAGCAACTCCAAGCTGGTGGCCGCCCTGCACGAGGCTAACGCTAACGTGGAGCAGTGGAAGAAACAGCTGGCAGCCTATCAGGAGGAGACGGAGAGACTGAGAGAGCAGGTGAGCCAGACTCAGTGGAATAGATCTGGTCACGTCGCCTCGTGAATCAAATCCAGTCAAGTCAAGTCATTGACAACTGGGTGGTGACCTGCAGGAGTGGAGCTGATTGGTTGAGTTGGATGTAAAAGTGAGTCGGGTTTGTCACGGACCACCAGCGCCTTCTGACATAATGAATATGCAGGTTTAATCCAGTGTTTGTTGAATCGGTGGCCAGGGTTGTGTTTCCCCACGAGGCACCTCAGTCAAAGTGTGCAGAGCCTCAGGCAGGTTCCACGCTGCAGTTCCTGCTCTGCTTCCAGTGGAGCCGCTCATCAGTGGGAGGTGTTCCAGCACTGCCACTACATGGTTCCTCTGGGATCAGCCTGGACTCTGGATCACTGATTGCAAACCTCTCAGTGCTTCAATGCCTTTATCCCATTCCATTAGAAGCGGCGTACACAGCATCGATCCCTCTCTTTTGATTCACTGCCTCTCAGCCGCTAATTAGACGCACTTGATCCACATCGGCTTGTTAATTCCAACCGCTGTGAATCTCCTGCGTCTTCTTTTTGGTCCGAGGTTGTCGGTTGGCTCGTTTTGACAAAAGGGGGAGCCAGGTGGCTGAAAATGGCCCATGTCTCTGGGGTTGTGTGAGAGGGAGAGGGGTTTGTAGGACAGCGATATCCTACTTTCACTGTCCCACTTAGAAGGAAAAAAGATCCTGAAAAATCACCAGAGGGAGCTGCTGGCACCCGCTCGTTTTTCTGGCTTTCTCCTCCGCACCTCCCTTCCTCCTCATCTCGATTTAAAATAATCTGACCTGTCTCCACCAGATGCATGGCCACTTTTAGAGGTGACCTTGATTTTCTTTTTCCCTGACTCAGTCAGAGCTTCGGACATTACAAAGTAACAGTGTTTTCAAACCTTCTTACTTGACAATGAGGTTCAAGTTGTTTAGGAAGCAGTTTTACCTTGTGCATTGCAGTCTAAGTGTGGTGTAGCCTGTAAAGTGACAGACCAAGTTAAATGATCTCCTCAGTGGATAATCTAAGTTTAAGTGTCATACAGCCCAGTTTCTTACACTTGTAAAAGTACAAGGGGAAAAAAGTATTGCCTTCACATCCTGTCCTCTCTCTGCTTTACAGAAAGTGTGTTCTAAAACACTGAATATAGTAGAAATCTCCCCTTTGTGGTGTTACAGAGGGACAATTTGCAATAGGCAGATGTCTGTTGGCAGGAGGCTAAAGCTGAGGGCTAAACATTCTGTTTTCTGAGGACCTACAGGGTCTTTTTTTAAGAATGAATAATTCTCAATCCCAGGTTGCTCCACTGGAGTGCAGGATGAAAAGTAACAATCTGTGGGAACTTTGAGTTGATTTCAAGTCTTTTTGCGTTGACAGGTGGCGGAGTTGGAGGCTCACGGAGGCCACGGCCCCAGTGACCTGCTGAAGGATGAGCTGTCCCAGTCCCTGGAGGAGCTGGAAGCCCTGCTGAAGGCCAAAGATGAGGTTGGTGCTCCTTAGCAGCAGCAGTCATAGGCGGATAGCAGTTTTATTCTCTCGCTGGTGTTTAGAAACAATGTAGAGAGTCCAACGTGCCTCCTTTATTTGTTTATTTATATGTACGTTTTTTAGGAAATCCACATTTTGCAAAGCAAGAAAGCAGAGTATCACCAGATGGAGCACGAGAGGGACGAGGCCATCCACAGATTACGGGTAGGACGCTAGACAGCTACGACAGAGAGGCTTCCTTGCATTGTTGCCTTGAAAGGTCTCAGGTTTTCTGTGAGTAGTTGTTAAAACAATTCTACAGATGTGTAGAAAACAACATATTTAGCCCCTTGTTTACAGCGCCCCTGTGTGTAAGGGCTGTGTGTTCTTGCGCACACTTTGTGAAAGGAGGAGAAATAAACAGAAGTAAAGGTTGAACGCATGCATTGACAAATAAACCCTCACTGCTGCTATAAAGTGTTGTGACTTTTGCACAATACAGCACGTTGTTGTTTTGATTCGTTGCTCTTGCTCCTCTGCAGGAGACGGAGATGCGCAATTCAGAGCTGGAGCGCCGCATCCAGAACTCAGAGCAGAACTTGAACAACTCCCTGGAGGATCGTGACCGCATGGACTCTGAGATCCAGAGGGCCATCGAAATTCTAGACATCAAGATCTTTGACCTCAACGACCTGCGCCAGAGTCTGGTTAAACTCATCGACAAGTAGGAGAAACAGCGAAAGCCTGTGACAACTCAGATGAGAGAGGACAGAAGGACGAGGGATGACAGCAGAGACCACTTTGGCTCACGGGAAGGTTCCTCTGAGTCTGGTCTGCAGCTGCTGATGGTTGCAGCACGCATCTGTTCTAGTGGTAACGCTTTTTTTTGTGGCTTTTAAAGGTAACACTCACTGCAATCACCCGACTTTTAGGAAAGTGCTTCACAGTGCAACACATTTTCTGGTGCTTGTAGGTTGTCGTGTGTGTGTGTGTGTGTGTGTGTGTGTGTGTGTGTGTGCGTGTGCGTGTGCGTGTGTGTGCGCGCGTGTGTGTGTGTGCGTGTGTTTCTTTGAACAAAAAACAAAAATGCAGTTTGTGAACAAGGGGCCTTTTTTTTATTTTAGCTATATTTTAACATGATCACAGCTGAGCGAGCACATGCAAACAGTTAAAGGTGCAGTGTGTTCAATGCATACTTATTAAAATACAAAATAAAGTATACTTTTTCTCACAGACCTGCCTACAAAAATCTACAGAAGAACTGCATAGTGAACAGGCCTGTAGAGCTGTGTGCACTACAGCACGAAACGATGTGTGAACTAATGCACAGAGCCATTGCAGCCAGCCCATAAAGTAGTTTGTTAGTACTGTTTGTATTTGTGTAAGGCATGGACAAACTGCATTCTGACATTAGGTCTGACACCACAGATCAAGTGTGAACAGCAGAGTTGTGATAAGGTCCTTCATTAGAGAGCCGTCTTCATGTGTAAAACTGAATGACTGCTTCAAATCTGGGATACATTTTAGCAGATTTTAGCAGATAGAAGACATTCATTCCATTTAGAGTTATTAAGTTTCTTTTTCCAAGTGATATAAATTAACAGTGGTTATTAAAAGTATTATTAAAGTGTAATTTGAGAGCGCATCGTCTCTTCACTGCTAAGGAACTTGTAGATTCATTCAACACTTGTAAGATTGTTTTCGGCCTTCTGCTGCATTGAAACACATTAATTACCTTTGTATGATTTTTTTTTTTCAAGCCTTATTGTTCAATTGTGAGGGTGGCAGCCAATAGTCACGCCGGTTCTGTCAATCCAGGAGATGCTGTTGTGACAAAAATAAAAGCCAAGAATAAAGTCGGTCTTCCATTCTTACTCTCTTCTCTTTATGAGATGTGTGGCATGTGGGCTTCTGAAAAGTAAAACATTTGGTCACTGGTGATGTATGACTGCTGGGACAGGGGGCTCATCACAGCTGCAGGTTACCCAACAAAAACAGAGATTTGACAAATCTGTCTCTCAAGTTGACCTAAAAATTGCAATATTGATTTTAAGTGAGGAGGCTTTAATAAGTTGGCTGATAATTGTGAACATAGCCAAGATTTTTTTGTACTTATGTGTTTATTGTAAAAGTTCCAGATCAGCTTGAAACTCACTCAGATGACATATATATGGTACTTTGAGCATGAGCTGCATGATAGTGTACAAAATCCTGACATGTCTGAAAATCATCAAAACAAAACAAAACAAACAAAAAAGTCATACTATATACGTTGTTGTTGTTGTTTTTTCCTGAGGCCAAAAAATTAAAAGTTCCAGATCAGTCCCCCAAAAAACCTCACTCAGATGATGTTCTATGTTCTATGACAGTTTAGCACGAAAAGGTGGAGAAGTGTGCAAAATCTCAACATTTTCCAAACATCTGTAAAAAGATACCTATCTCCAACCCCAACCGTAACCCCAACCCTAACCTCGACCCCAACTCCAACTCCAACCACAACCCAAACTCCAACCTTATCACCCCAGGACCCCCTTCCTGTGGTATAGAAGGTTGGTGGTTCAGTTTTTCTTTCAACAATGACTTTCAATGTCAAGGAAAAGCAGAAGTCTTTGAAATGTAGATTTTACACCATCAGGACAAATACCAGGGTGTTACGTGGTGTATTAAGAGGTTGGTGGTTCAACGCTTCTTGAACAGCTTTGGGTTTTAAAGTCAGGGAAAGAGAGAAGACTCTACGACAGTGACCGATAGTTACCAGCTCAAATAGCCCAGAGTGTTGGTACTTGGCTGCAAATGAAGAGATTGTGGGTTCAACTCTTCTGAGAGTCAGTCTGTTTCAAAAGCCCAAAATACAATTTGTGAAGGCATTCGTGGCACAGTGGGGTTGTTAGCAGTAGTAAGATGTCTGACCATGGCTCTGATTGAAATCCTGCCTTTGACCAAGTGAGGGCAACTTCTCACTTCTTACAATGAGAACAGTGCTGTGCTGAGTTTTTACTGCAGGCCAGACATGCAGAGTTAAAAGTGGTAGAACTAAATAAATCCTGAAATAAATAATTGCATGCATTATTAATTAATTCAAAACGGAAATAAATGAAATTATACTGACTAATTGAGAAACTAAAATAATATAAATAATAATAGTAATCAGTATTATCATTATTGTTGTTATTATAATCATAAGTATGCTCGCACTCGGTCTGAAATAATAATAATAATAATGGCCATTATTTAAAAAAGCTTTAAAAGCATTTGTGTTAAGATTTTTAATGCTCATTTGAAAAGTCAAAAATACTCGCCGTCCCTGGGTGGGCTCGAACCACCAACCTTTCGGTTAACAGCCGAACGCGCTAACCGATTGCGCCACAGAGACGCTGGTGTAATGAATGTCACAACAAAGCTTTTTCTTATAGAAAATTAAATAGTAGGAAACTAGCGGAATATAGGTCGTTCGAAGTGTCGCGTGTCGAAAAATAGTTACGTGTGTGTATATATATAAAGTCGCACGGGTAACTGAATGATCATTTCAATACCTGAAGCACCAGCAAGTAGGAGAACTAACTGTTGGTTCATCAGTTAGGCAGAGTGAGAAATGCGATGCAAAGTTCCAACCAATGTTATCATCAGTATTACAGTGAAGAATAAGTTGAGGGTAGATGTTGAAGCACAATCGTGAATGTTTTAATTGAAGAGCGCTTCTTCTCTGAGTATTACGGCAAGGTCAAGCCACAAGGTGGCGGTGTTTAGCTGCCAATAGTCACCTTCCGGTTAAAGAAGACAAAGGACGAGGAGGAGGAAGCGTGGAAGCGTGGAAGGGTTTTTACAAGCACTTAATCCCTGAACTAAGCATAATAACTCAGTCTGACGGACATTAATTAGGTAAAATTACATTTTATTAGTCATTTAACTAGCTACTGCATGTTATAAAACAATTAAAATATTTGACACAAAATAAACTAAATATAAACATAACATTATGTCAGCTGCCTACACATTGTTTTGTTTTTATTGTACTGTCATTATATTGAGACAAACCAGGCCATCGAGGTGAAGTGTCAGCAGTGTTGAAAAAAACATTGTGCAGAAGTTACTGAAGAGACTCATGTAACACTGTTTGTTATTTGTACAGAGACGATTCTTCAATTCTATCTTATACAAAACTTACAGTACTTACAAATTGAATTATATCATTAATGTTAAAACTCACACTCCCTATTAAACAGTAGACTCCAGCAGGTTCTGAAGGTTGCTGTGGGCACGTTCACGTCCCATCTGAGGTGAAAGCAATGTGGTTTAGTGAAAGTAGAGGTTTCTATCTTGAATGTTTCTGCTACATTGTGTTCTACTAATGATTAGCCTTGAAACACATTAGGCTTCACTTTACCTTAATGTGTTGCAAGGGCAAAGGGTTTTTTGTTTTTCGCTAAAGTCGAGTATCACTCTGTGTGCAAACCCTGCCAGTATGACTTTAGATACAGCAGAGCAGGGACTGCATGTGACAAGATCTTCACCAGTTTACTGAGCTTGACGCATTCTGTTGGCTGCAGAAGCCCTGTGGTTGGTCAGGTTGTTCAGGACACAGCTGCTGGTCAGCTTGGATAGAGTGGAGTTCAGAGAGTCTCTGCTTTTCTCCCAGCAATGTTCTCCTCCATCGTGATCCGAATGTTCATTTCCAGCTTTGTCATCCTCCTCTTCCTCAGCCTCACTCTCATCATCACTGCGCTCGTCTTTTTCCAGCTGGAATAAGAGGAAGTTGGTAATGCAAAATGAATTTTATCAAAGGACTTTCTCAAAAGGGCTTTGGTCAAAATATTTACATAATATCTACAAAAGAATGAGATACTTGCTTAAAATAACATGTTTCACAGCAATCTGTAATACTATGTCAATATTTTTAAATACAACATCATTATACTGAGTAAGTCTCCTATTATACCATGTAAAAAAAATCTCAATATTTTGAGTATAAAGTTTCTCTTTTTAAATCAGAAAGTGTCTGTAGTCCTACCTTTCCTCCCAGGAACTTATAGACCATTCGCAAGATCAAGCCTGCCCAGAAGATATGAAGAGCCTGTAGCACCATCAGGAGGGCGTTGAAGAAGTAGTAGCCCGCAAAAGGCTCAAATGACTCCATGGAGAGCACCAAAGTGGTGTGAATGATTCTGTAAGCAGTTAAGTAGTTGAAAAACTCTGTACAATGTGTGTCTGACAGTGTCACCCACAAATTGAACCCACAAAACACAGAAGACTTACTTGCTGGGAAATATCACCAGTCGGGTCACGAGGAAGATGACAGCAAAGAAAATAAACAATGTGTCGCGTGTCTTCCTCCACCCACTGCCGTAGTTAAACATCTTGGCAGACTGCAAGGACACAAATGCATACCGTGCATATTTGATTAATTACTCCACATGTGCAGCCAACCAACTACTCGATACAGCTGTTACAACAGGCAACAGTAACGTCATCAATATGAGGATTTATTGGCTGCTACATAGAACACGGAAAAAAGTTGGTCTAATAAACTTTCAACAAGGTTACAGTGAAGCACGTGACTTTCAGTATGATTTAATCTCAAGAATTAATATTAAGTTCCCTTTGACCCTTGAGCATGGAAGGGTCAAAGAGTCTGCGAGAAGACACATTACCTCCAGCAGGATATCCGAGGAGTCGTGCAGCAGCATGACCAGCGTGCCGATGCGAATGTAATTGACGCAGTAGGAGAAACTGAGCAGGAAGATGGTGGCCAAGTGGTGAATCACTTGCTCTTTAAAATCCTGGTGAAACAAACCTAAGAATTTCAGTTAAGTGTGTCTTTCATCATTGTTCATGAAATCATGGCTTGCTGGAGCGACTCTATGGCTAAACTTTGACAACAGTGTGTCTTAAACATGACAAAGAATGAATGTCCAGGTTCACCTTCCTCTTGATGTCCACTGAGATCCGGAGAAGCAAAGAAAGATAAAAACCCAACTCCAGCATGTAGTACCAGTAGTGAGCTCTCTCCATAGGCTGCGGATGAACAAAAACAGTTTAAACACCAAGATGGAAGGAAAGTTAACATACATTCACAAAGAAAATTGAGAATGTAACAAAGGACAGAAAACATGTCAGCGGCTCTATACATTGAAGTTTTGTTTTGTCTAATCAGCATTATTTCCGTTGTGACAACAGCCAAAAGGCACTGCTGCAAGCTGTTACACAGCAGGAGAGAAGCGCTCTGCTTTACATCTCCTTTATTCAAAGTCAGAAACATTCTTTTCCCCGTTGGATTACAAACTGGGAAGACCGTTTGGGCAATGCGTTATGAATGAGGAAACATACAATTGTTTGTCATTTCCTCTTTGAAACAATCTTGTTTTGTTCTCTCCCAAACCCGCACTTCAGTCGACCTTGTCCTTAAAAACTTTCAACTCAGTCTTGGGATTGTGCACTTTAACAGCGGGCGTGAAAAATTAATGAAGCAGGCAAGAGCAAAAATTCATATTGAGAAGATATATTGTAAGAGTTGCTCTCACCTGTAGTGGATATTGTTTCCAACATTCCTGCAGGTCCCAGAACCAAGGCCTCTGTATGGATGAAATGAAAAAAACATTACTCAAAAAAAAGGTAAAAAAAAAAAAAAAAAAAAAAAGCAAAATTGCTTGAATATTTGATTGTGAAATTGGTTAATTAACTGCTTCAGTAATTGGTTAAATAAACACTTTTGGGAAACATACATCAATCAAACAGGCCAGTCCGGCTGTAAAAGATGTGAGGTAGAAGAAGAATCTCCACCTGGGGGACGTAAAGTGAGAATTACAATCGTTAAACTGTCAACAAGCCTACAGACACAGCGGCACAGTGTGGGGCGGGGGGTGGGGGTGGGGGTGGGGTGTGGGTGTGGGTGTGGGGATGGGGTGGAGGGCTTGTCGACATCATTTGAACTACTTACGCCGCCTCGCCAAACTTCTTGGTCTGACACGGCCTGGCCTGGCTCCTGCGGAGTCGGAACCAGGTTTCGATCTGCCGGCGGGTCTTGCCACTCTGTGACATCAACACGACTATTTCACTCTGAAAGGATACACATAGGGGTGATACGAGTGTGGCTGCAGCCAGAAATGCCAGGCTTGTGTAAGGAACGACACAGGGGGAAGCAGATAAAAGGCATTGAGTGTTTTGCTCCCCCCTCCCCCCTCATCAGGACATCTCAAGTTCTGCATCCACTGAATGGACACTGGTGTTGAGTTACTCTACAAGCTTTGTATCCAGTATATTGAAGTAATCTCTGACCCAACTGTTGGCCACCAGCACATGCAGGAAGACTTCCGGATCAAGAACAGTTCATTCTCGATAATATATTCTGCTGGCGTTACTGACATGAGAAAGATTGAGGAAACGTGAGCCATGAGCCGTTGCTGTTTTTCCCCAGGAAGAAAAATCCAGGAACACGGATGTGCTGAAATGACATCACTTGCTGCCACTTCCTCTTTCATTTGGCAAACCATTAACAAGAGGAAATAATCGTGAAAGTTCAAATTAAGAGATAAAAAATGCAGCGAGCTCACAAGTTTTTTCAGACACAGTTCAGAACCAGACCAGCGGTGAACTGCGCTAAGCTGCAGGTCTTCTATTCAAACCAACCTGCGAAGGCTGTCTGCTCCTCTGGGTGTAAAATGATTCCAGTTTTGGGGAGGGGGCTGCAGTGGCTGGTACTTTATTCCTAACCCCCAAACATCTGCCCATGGGTGGGGCCAAAAGCCTGCAGGCCACAGAGAAAAAGAGGCTTCACACACAAATGCTAAAAGCCACTGATGATCAGTTGTGGCGATATGCAGCGTAGGTGCGCCAGCATGCAAACAAAAGAGCATGTGACTGTTTACAAAGAGCCCCATGAGGTTTGTGCTCAGAGGAGACCCTTAACAACAGGCCTAGATAAGATCCTCCTGCTTCACAAGAAATGTTATCAAGTAGAACACATCTGAATTTTTCACCTTATCTTAATATCAAAACAATTAAAACGTTAAAAAGTAGTTGGTAATAAGTAGGTAATTCTCAAAGCCTCACACATAGACATAGATATTTCTTTATTTATTCCTTTTTCTTAGAAAGCATGAATAATGTTGTTTTGTATAAAATTGATCCTTTAAAATCCTGTCACTTCCCAGAAGCCAGGTGTCTGCTAAAAAAACAAAAAAAACAAAACCCAAACAAGTTGAATTTTACCTCTCAAACAAGCAGCGCAGAGTCACAAAAACCAGCGAGAGTGGCAGAGCGATGACGAGGTCCAGAGGTAGAGGTCGGTCCGAGTGTGCCAGCAGGTCCATGTCAGCCCAGGTCACACCAGGAGGAAGCCAGTATTCCTGCCTCCACACATCAGACAGCAACTCCATTCTGCTGTGGATGCACAACACAGGGAAAGATGAGTCTCCTCACCAGTTCATTATACAACCACCACCATTACTAGTGGCGCTGCAAATGACCATGTAACATCAGCAAGGCAGTGAGTCTGTGTTGGGGGAAAAATGCCACAGGTACTAAGTGGCGCATGCAGGAGGTGCTCTGTGTTGAAACTCTCCTGGGGGATTCTGGATGAAATGTTGCAAGACTCTCATCACACAGTTTCCAGATCAAGCACAATATTTCCTATTAAAGTGCTTCCTGAATTGACTAAACTACAGGTATAACTTCTCAGGTTTTGTTAATATTCAACAGGATAAAACAACTACAGGCCCAGGTATTTAAGAAAGCTGAGAAACACAGCCTCCACAATTACACAACTGTTGAAACATATTGGATGTCATTCAATCTCGTAAAAAACAGTAGCAGCAACAACAACAACAACAACAACAACAACAACAACAACAACAACAACAACAACAACAACAGAGTTTCATTACAAAAATGACTTGCTAATGACGTCTAACAGTGTTGATTGTTTAAAAACTGAAGCGTGTAATACAAAGATTATCTTTCTCGTGCGCTCATCTATATATCTGTGCTGGGAACAGTAAGTCTCAGTTCAGCCACCATGCAGCCACAGTAACTCACCTGCTTGTCGCGTTCAGACCACTGATGATGATAAATAACCAACGCGGTCACTGAGGATTTTATGATTAGACCTGCGATGTCCTCTGCCCGCGATGTTTCCCGGCAGAGCAAGTTGTCCGCGGTCCTGACATCAAGGTAGGCGTGCTTGTCACAGTAGCGGAAATACGTTTTTCCCTTTAATAAGAGGCTTTTGAAAAAGGCGTTCACGGAAACGTTTTTCACTCCTCTCCCATATGTATTTTATGAGATTACCCTATAAATGTCGGGAATTGTTTTATTTCGGTTTTTGTTTTTTTTGTTTTTTAAGGTCAACACGATCGGAACGGCCAATGAGCTGCGCTCTTAATTTAAAAGCTTCCGGTGGTTGTTGGTCTTTCCTTAGTGAGTGATATAACTTGACACGTTAGGCTTCCTGAAACACCTGGGGTGCCTCCTGCCCATAAACTACTATTCAAACCCTGTGGTAGCAAGAAAGGAGACGTTAGCATTCGTTTATTGTTCTGTTTTTTGGGTTGAGTAAACAAACACTGACTTAACACCAGCCGTCAATTAGTAACTTACACATAAAGCATTTACTTGTTTACTTTATTGTTTACGACTGTTGTAGAGCAACAACAGCAAGACTCATTATTTTTTATATTAAGACATTTTGTTTGTGTGTAATTGTGTTTACAGAGACGAACACCTGAATGAAACGCAACCCAAAATTGACTGGTTTTGTGCCAGTACACTTTGGCTAAAGATTAGCAAACATTAGCTAATGTTTAATTTCGGCACGTAATAAAGTAGTTTTAATTCCTAAAAAAGGTGTTTAGAAATTGGGGGAGAGATTTCGGATCCCCAAAGAAACTCAACTGAAGTCCTTCCGTAGCATAAGTGCAAATGAAAGCCAATGCAAAGACTCATTTACTCCTCAAGGATAACATGACAGGGAGACATAACAGATTAGTGTCAATCCTTTGAGTTGGACAAATGTTTTTTTTGTTTGTTTTAAATACATATATTATTAACAGACCCCAATGCAACCCCTTCAAAGACTGAAGAGTCAATCTATTTACTAATATAAACAATCTTTTTTCAGTTCAGTTCCAAACATCTGCATATCATACTGGTATAGTGACAAGACAGTGTTATTGGGAAGCAGCACCTTGCGCCATTTCCTCATTCTCAAGTTGAAATTCTGTTCATGGACAACGGTAAAACTTATTTCTGACTTTGATTGTAATAGCATGGTGACAACACAAAGAGGCTCTTTTTAAGAATATGCACATTTTCACTTTGACCTGTAATAACATAATTTTTCAGCAAAATTTCATTTAACCTTTAAAAGCTCTTATTGATCAGATTTGTGTGCAAAGCATACAAATAATACACACCATTGCTAATAAAGTCCCAATAAAAATGTGTCTTTTATAGAGTCAAACAAATGTCAGGCATTCATTTATTACACCTTGTTAAATAGGCCAGAGACATACAATGAGGTAATTGCACTTATAAAGGGTTAATTGTTTCCTAAAAGTAAAAATGATTTGAAGGATGGTGAGAAGGTGCCTTTCTCTCACAGGAAGGACTGACTTGGCAGTAAAAATAACTCCTGTATCCTGGAAGTTTAGCCTGTTGGGAACTTGACAGGTCATACAGTTGTTTCATAAAATTACATTTCCTCCCTTCCTCCTACTTTACTCTTGTGAGGGTTTTTTTCTTCAGAAAAGCAGTTCATGACACCCAGAGCAACATTCCCGGACACTTCCAGGACTTCATAGCTGGAAGGTAAATCCTTCACCCCACAGGGTGTGCACAGCCCACCACGGCTTCAAAAAGTGCCTCTGTTATTTCTCAGGGCTCTTTGAGTGTTTACAAACACAGCTCTTCCAGCACACACCCTTTGTAAAACACACATTTGCACACACACACACACACACACACACACACACACACACACACACAGACACACACACACACACACACACCTGGGGTCTCTGGGAGCATGCCCCTCTTCCAGCAGCACCCTGATTTGATATCATTGTCATGGGGCATAAGAAGGCTGATATCATCTCTGCTGTTATGTGCAGATGAAATACTCTTTTCAGTTATATGCACATTCAGGACCACAGCTGTAAATGCTTTAATACACTTTAGGACATGTTACGTGCCAGATGAAGGTTTTTGTGTGCAGTGGGATAATGAGTTTGTGCACAATATTACAATAAAGGATATTTGCATGCCTGCTGCCTGCTTAACCTCTGTTTGCACTTGTGTGTGTAGCTGTGTGAACTAGGGCGTATCTGTTCAATTTACGTGTGTTGGAGTCACATTACCAGAAGATCAGTCAGTGCAGGAAGGAGTTTGCATACCGTGTGCACCTGTCGAGTTTATTTGTCCATTTTAGGGAGGTGCAGACGGTTTCAGGTGTCCTTTTTTTGCTAAATAAATATGAGACAGGTGATTACATAGATGACCCCTGCAACGTCAGCAACAAAAGTTGAAGACAGTTAAAGTTAATTGGACACACAATTAATTTGTACACATTTTATTGTTATTATTATTATTATTATTATTATTATTATTATTATTATTATTATTATTATTACTGTTGTATTGTTGTATTACTGTTTTTTCTTGATCTGCTTGTGCTTGTGTGTTAGTGTGTGTGTGTGTGTGTGTGTGTGTGTGTGTGTGTGTGTGTGTGTGTGTGTATTACAGTATGGGGGAGAGTGATGGAAACGGAATGCCTTTGTCATTACACCAAGTCAATAAATCAGCAAAACCGATTGAGTTAAATTTTGTCCAGTTTAATTACCGGCCAAATGGTGGTTGTGTGTCGTCACATTTTGCTTCGGCCAAGATGTCAGAAGTTTGCTAATAAATAGGTAGATGAGATTGACACGTGTAAGAACGTCTCGGCTTGAACTGTTGTGTTTGTGTCAGATTGCCTCCTCAGTAGAGTAAAAATGCATCCCAGTGTTTGGAATGACGGGTAAACCATTATAAAGTTGTAAAACAAACCTTATTAGGCCTAACTGCAAAAATTCTCCAAAGACTCTAATGTAAAACCCCAGGTCTGATATCAAAATTATGAATAATAATAAAACAACATTCTGAGGAACATTAAACAGAGGACGCAGTGTAAACAATTCAACTACTAGTAAATATTCTTGATTAAAAGTAAAGAATCATAAGCAAGTCTCCCCTTGGCATTTCTCTGTGTTATCTAATATAGAAGAGGCAACCTTTAGTTGATTCTTAGTTTCTGCTTTATAATAAACCTGTCTTGATAAAAGTAACCAAAAAAGGCCCAAAAATCGTCAAATTCTTTCAGAGAGAGAGGAGGAGGGCAAACTAAACCCATGTGTTTGAAACTGTTAGTTCACTGGTAATGCCTATGATAATAGCCTGAGGATGGAATAGATTTAAATTTCCAAACATTCGGTGAAAATCAAAGAAAACATTGATCACTAATTAGTATTTGGTTTCAAAAACTGTTTGTCAGAGTGACTTACGCAGATGATGGTCTGACACATCATGAAAAGAGATGAGAGGGCGATTCACAGCCCTCGCTTCCACCTCCTCATTCAATCAGGGTCATCACTGCCTCCTAAAATCATACAAGGCAGCAGCCCCAGTCCCAAACTCAAGGCTTTAGCCATTATTAAAGCCAGTAGCTGTAGTCCTCTATCAGGGTCAGACAGACTGGTGGGATATGAAGAGGCAGTAGGGAATGAACATACTGATAAGAGTGGAGGGCAACCCCTGTCTTCAAGTTACCGAAGCATTATTTTCAGTCCAAGTAGGATTTTTCTGGACTGTTCCCAGTTATTGAAAATTCAACGGGAAAAACTAGGGAATCTAAACAGGGTATTTTTTTTTCACTTGTGCTCAGTTTTATTGTTATACATTAAAATTTCCTACAATAGCAGTGGATTGTGAAGAGTGTCTAAGGCAGCATAACAACATATTTCATGTGCATGGTGAGGTGGAGGGAGCTGGGGGCGCACTCTGACTCTGTTTGGACCCATCCTTGTAAATGAACTCATGTTGTCTCTTTATGAGCCTCTTATTGATCATCCGATTGATTTTGTTTGCTCTAAATCTTGCTTATATTGATTCCAGAGCAGCAGTGGGGACAGCCTTTTGCTCGAGTAAAAGTTTGAGTGCATGCGTGTGTGTGTGTGTGTGTGTGTGTGTGTGTGTGTGTGTGTGTGTGTTTCTTGAAGTAAAATACTGAAACTTTTAGAAATGAAGATCAACACTAAATATTTTATTTCATTAAAAAAGAAATTCCAATTTAAAGAACGATAAGGAAATATGTATTTTTAATCAAAATTCTTCATCCAGGATATTGTACAAACACAAAGCAATTCTTTGTTCATCATGTTCTTTTAAATAAGTCAATAAAATATCAATACCAAACTTGATTTGTTTATACAGTCTTTTATGGCATTTAAAGGGGTTGATATCATAACGAGGACAACAACAGAAGTACAAAGTGGAAGAAGGAGCAGAGGCATCATTAGTACGAAACAGATATTCTTCTCTTAAATTTCTACAGGCACTGTTTAGTAGATTTGGCTGGTGCACTGGTCAGGATCCTAAAGGCAAATAGGATTAGGTGGAGGAAATTGGTGTACATGCATTTCATAATCATGACTTTATATGACACACATCCATTCAGTGCTGTGATCCTCAGCACTGACCCTCATAAGCCTCTTAAAGGGAGAGCGACACAAAGCAACACAACCCCAAATAATGAGCTCTTATGTATTATAAAGTTAAACTTTTACATTCGAGCAAGATTGAAATTTTTGGGACACAATGAATTTTAAAGAAAAAAGAACAACACACCCAGCTGAGCTCAGTAACTGCAGACAATTATAACGATTTTAGTCAAATTATAGTGACTTTGGTTAGGAAGAGACAATTTTACCTGAGGATCATTATACAATATCCAGCACATTTTATAGTCACAACAATAAAACAATAAAGGACCCAGCTTTGAGAGCTATTTTGGATTACTTTCACTTTAAATATTGCCAAAATTGGCATCCAGAGGTCCCATGTTAAACCACATCTCCAAACTTTAATGTCATCCTGGACTTGAGTTCGGCCGTTAAGTTGAAAAGTAGAACAAGCAAGAGAAGTACAGGATGGACTTTTGTCATTCATCAGAAGTTCACTGACACAGACACAGAGTCTGACAGGGACACAGATCGCAGTTAAAAAAAACAACAGCTAAGTTAATTTTGCATTAAATGAGACCTTGACATTGTCAGCCCAATCCAATGTACTCGATTCATCGAGATGGTTTTTATATCTGCCTGATAACTGATCTAATTTCCCCTTGATTTGATCAGAGCTTGTCTCACTGCAGCTCTGGGATTTATAAAAACAAACATGACACAGCTTTGAAATGCAACACTGGTACTGCCCACTGTCTTCCTGGAGTAAGCGCCAGTCCCTCCAAGATCTGCAGCTTAACATCCTGGACGTTTTGAGTCGATGCAGGACTTCTAGTGCTCTGCTCCTTTTTTCTCCGCTGTGCTAAACTTGATCTTTAGGTTGGTGCTGTTCAAATCTTCTTTGCAGTTGTATGGACAACCTTTGAGACAAACATACAACAACAAAGTGCAGCGGCCAATTGTTGGGAGCTGAAATGTTGGAAATGGGAATGGTTTGCTGTGTACCTCGAGATGCCCCAACCCCAATCTTTACCAAACCCCCCGCTCCTTCAAACCAGCGCATAGTCAAACTGTCCTCTGTCCAGTCCCTCCTTGTGGTCTGTCCATGATGACGCTGGCATGCTGCTGTAGGGATCCAACAAGATCCGAACACAACGGACCAGCAGAAACAGCAGGAGCAGCACAAGGAGGCCGACAAAGCACAGGGCCGTCCCTTGCTCGGGGTGTCCCACCACGGGTTGCATCACCGTTGGGCCCCTGGGGAAGCCAGGCGGAGCAGGAGAGGAGAGATCGTAGTCCACAACCCAGTAGCTTGAGTCGCTCATCGTCAAAGTGGTTTGAGCGGTGTTGAACGGTTGAAACAGTTTGGTGATCAGACGCTACAGGGAGGCCACGAGGCTCTGTGAGGTCATGGCTGTTGTGGAGCGAGAGGATCACATATTGAAATCTGGGCAGACATCAACATGAGCGCTGCCCTCTAACCACGAGGCAAAGGATCCTATCCTGCAGAAACAACATGGGCCAAATTAGCGGCGCAAATTAATGAGCCCTCTGGTGAGGCGGGATGCAAGCTGAGGCGTGCGCAGCCCAGTGTAATTAGATTTGACTGCCCGCTGTACGTGTCCCTCCTGTTTTTCCCCAACGTGAACGCACTCGCTCCCCGGGGAGGGCCGCAATACAAATGCTGAGGTGACTGCTTCAACTTCAAATCATCCACGCGACTGTCAATAGTGCTTGTGTCGCCCCGGTAACAGCCCCTGGAGTAAATTTACGGCGATTACAAAGAGACATATAAATATGAGGAGGTCCGCAGACGTTAGGAGTGCTTGCCGGCTTTAAAAGGTCCGCCGTGTTGTGGTGCTCGGTGAGCAGACGTTTTTTGTCTGTGATCACTTGAATGGTTTCAGCTGTGGTGCTGCCGATTTACTGAAAAAGCTTTTATTTTTGAATCTTCACCTCCAGGAGCCGCTCTGTTTTTGGGGTTTACTTGCTGAGGAACCTGCAGACAATGGGAAAAACAACACAAAATTGAATAAGTGAGTTGGCCCTGAACAGGGATGAAAGTTTGATTGATTCAGGTTGCATAGAGATTGACAACGGCTGCAGATGCCATGGACTGCAGATAGATTCCTACATTTATAGAGCTCAGCAGCCTCTCCAGCCAATCTTCCACTAAAACTTCTCACGAGAGGGAAAAAAACTGGAACAAGACGTACAAACTATCCCTCCCATGAACTCAGGTACTGCATGCCAGCGGATAAATAAATCAGACTCTGATAAGAGAGGATAAAAATGTGGGGGGAATCCCTCCGAGAATTGCTGCACTCTTGCACAAAAACACTCTCTGGCCGTCGCCTCTTTAATGGGCTGTGGAATGGAAAGACGTTTCCTGCGGTAGGCACACTCCCAAGTCAGCAGATTCTATTCCAGGAGCCGTCGTCTCCCTGCTCATCGGCCCCGCCGCCGATCCCCGCAAAGACCCGTTGATAGCTCCCCCCGCTCTCCCAATGATGGGACCCAGTTGGCCCAGTGAAGCTTTAATAGGAGACTTGAAGATATAATGAAAAAGAACCTGCCTGCCTGTGAATCAATTAACGAAATGGCCTGCGTGGTCACAGTCTGGCTAGGGTTTTTTTTTTGTACACATGCTGAAGTCAATGGAGAGTCATGAGGAAAGCATGAAGTTGGTACAGGCGGACAACACATCAGTCAGAGTCAGACGGTGCAAACCACTTGGAATGGCGCTGCTAATGAAAACTGGAGCGCTGAAAGACAGCATTTATATAATTGAGTCTCTGCTAAATCACATCAGATTTTCTACTCAGATCTTTGCCAAACAGACTTAGCAGACATTAAACTGTTGAAGGTGTTTGCCCAATAAAAATGAAAAAGAATTCTGCAACTCAGACAAAATATTTGTGAGCCTCTGCAGCACTGCCTTTTGTAACAGGAGCAGAACATGCAATGAAAGGGGAGCCCTGTGTGAATATCACAGGCGTTTCAAGTTTTTCCCAAAGACAAAGATTAGAGGATGAAAATGTAGATGTGGCTGCTTCCCACATGGCAAACACATCAACTTGCTAAAGCCTTAGTCAGCCAGGCCAACAACAGAGAGCATGTGGTGACATATGGTGCTGCTTGTGGCTATAATACCTGTAATACCTCCCATTTATACCTGTGGATTATGACAGCAGCTTTGAAAATGTCAAGGACTTCTCCACACAAACAGGGTGAAACGATTCTGCCTGAAATATGCCTCATAAAGCCAAGATAAAAAAAAGATAAATGTGTGGAATAAAGCAAATGGCAATGTTTCCATTCCATTATCTTATTTCACACAACCAATTACTGTAAATTTTAATCCATGCTGATGATGTTGATCCCGGATTATGACACATTAAAGGTTTCTGTACTGTTTCATTATGAGTCCTGCAGTATCAAGAAGCTTTTTCTTATTATAATATCCCCACTGCTTCTTCTTCTTTTTTTTTAATTGCAATACATAACAGCACCATGCACTTGGAGCAGGCCTTGAGTCTGGTCGCCAACAGAACAAACCCTTTAAAAGTCTGTAAAATGTGGACAAGACACAGCAGTGGAGTGGCCCGTCAAGCTCCATTAATTCAAAGACATTAAATCAAAGTTTCACTGTTGCCTTAAACGTAGCTTTGCACCAAACAACATTGCAACAACAATATCACCAATAACAACAACAACTACACCACACAGCAGCGGGCACACAAGGCAAGTTAATAATGAGTCATAAATACATCCGCACCAACAAAACAAACCCATTTAGATACTTACTGTGGCATGAGGAGGTCGCTCTGTCACGGAGATGACAGTGACGATGATGACGATGGTGGTGATGGTAGTGATAATGATGATGATGATGATGAAGGTGATGGTGATGGATGTGTAGATGGTGGCGCAGGCAGAAGGTCTGCTCCCGCTCTGAACTCCTTCACATCCTGCAGCATCTCTCCCCCCGCCACCACCGCCGTCCAGACCTTTAAGTCCGATCGCTCCCTGGGTTCCGCCCCCTTCCGGCTGTCCCCGTACGGAACGCACTCTTTAATCTGTTCGCTGGGATGAGCGAGGTGCCCGGAGCCATGTGCGGCTCCTGCATTATGTAAGAGGGCTACGCGCAGAGTGGACCCCAGGAGGGGCCGATATAAACTGTGGCTGTTTATATGGAGATGATAATACTAATACTAAAGAAGAAGAGATGTTGTATTAATGCTAGTTTTAATAACTAGAAATTATAACATAGAAATCTTTCTTACACAGGTTATATTAAGTCAGTGTAAGTTTAGCAGGTTTTCAGTCAATAATATGCAAACCTCTGATGAAGTGCTTTAAATCATTTTATATTGTTGCACGTTTTGGCATATTTGTTTGTTTGTTTGTTTTTGTCATGTTTTTTGTTTTGTCTTGTGAAGCAAGATAGGTTTGCAACTGGATTGGTTGCATTGTTGTTTGCATTAAAAAGTGATATATAAAGAAAGTTTGATTTGAAAAGTGTAAAGGTGGTGGATGGTTTGTCACTGTGGCAAGAATGCTGATTACTAAAAAAGATGAGTGTCACAATTTTGTGTTATTTTTTATAAAAAGAAAAATGTATTTTTCAGTGTCGTTGAGATGACATGCTTTGGTATTTCATTGTTTTTTACGTATTGTTAGTGTGGACAAAAAGTTTGTTTTTGGTCATTGGAATTATAATCCTCCCAGTTTTCAGCTTCTTAATTCCAAAATAAGTGATATTAAAATTACATCTGAAGTAGTAGTTTTAAACTAAATACTATGAGAAACAATTTTGTATTGTCAAAATTAAAATTGTATTTAATAGGCGACAAATTACATGGACATCAAACACGGTTCATCATATACAGTCAGGAAGGAAGATGCGGGCTGTTTAGTTGGTCAAACCATCAGATCCCATCTAATCTTACATAACATCCTGGACCTGAAGAGTTTCTAATCAAGTCCACAAAGTGCCACAGACTGTGTGAGTGATCAATAATGTAACTTATGTAAGACGGCCGAGCCCCACCTGGTGCCAGGCTGCATAGCGAGTTAAGTTGCGAGGTTGACACATAATCAAGACGTGCAGCGGAACATATGGTTCGACGTGACTGCGCAGGTAGCTGAGCAGCAGATTGGCTCCTCGCCGCATGGAGTGGCTAATTGACACAATTAAAATTAAAAACACCGGGGCGGATTGCTGTTCACACACATTCACATCTCCCCCACCGGAGGCAGCGTGGGCTCTGTCCGGAGGTTTAATTAATAGTCGGGCGGGTTGTCCTGACGGGACGCGTAATCAAGTCACAGTGTGTGCGGCTCCGGCGGGCCCACCCACCGGCGGCATAATTGATAAGAGGCCCTCCAGCCTGTGAGGTTATGAAAGTCAACACACAAATGTCACCGTGCCCCGTTGGTGACGGTTCACACGGAGGCCACGCTGCGGTTCAGGCAGCTGCAGGGATCCTGGACCTCAGCACAGCAGCTGCTGGGTCGGTGGGCAGTGGGAACCTCTAAGCAGGAACCATCACTTTGCCATTTGCCCACTTTCAATTTGCCTTTGGCTGCCTGTGAAAAGCAAAATTATTCCCGTGCACTGTGTCTGAATAGAAGATTTGATTTTCAGACTGCGCACTGAAATTTTTATATTATGACACCATCCAAACATGCATAGAGTGTGTTGGCATGTGTCACCACATTTCAGTCACCTGCCAATAAGCTGTCATTTCTTTGCGCTCTCTGAGGCAGCGCTGTCAGCGTGATCTATCTTCTGCTTTGCAAAATTGATTGTTGGTTTGCAAACTGTTCGTTTGTTTGTTTGTTTTGTTTTGTATACATTTAGTTGGCGAAGTCTGCTGTCAGCAGGAATTTTTGGGATCTCTTCTCTTTTGTTTTTGGATACATTGTAAACTTGGAGGACTGGTTTGCGAAGCACCTGAGAATTTGTTGTCCTGAATCTGTCCTCTCAGGCAGTTCACAGTTTGACAATGACTGACACCTGACTTGTGTTGGGTAGTTTATTAAACATCTCGCCACAATATTACTATTTATTTATTATATTATTTATGAGTGATACAGCCCACGAGATCTCGAATGGAAAATAGTTTGCGTGCCGAAGAGCAAAAAATAAATAATAGCATAAATGCCAAAATAGCCAAAATAATAACAGCATAAATGTTAGAAATGAATGGCTTCACTTTCCGTTTGAAGACAATTTCTATAAGCAGGCTGTGATTTTTATGAAGTTTCATAGTTGTTTGACCTTTCAGAAAAAAAACCCTGCTGTTTAAAATAAATGAGTGCAAACTGGATGAAAATAAAATAGTCTGTTATAAGGCCTGTCGGTATGAAGACATCTTCAGTCTTACATAATGACAACATGTGGTTACATACACTGACTGAAAGCTCCTCGTATTATGAGGGTCAGAGTGGATTTTCATATGTGCACGGAGACCTACCAAGAACATACAATGATTACAAAGGAAATAGTGAAAGGAACTCACTGTCCTACCTCTGGGGCTCTCTGCATCTTAAGGGCTGTTGTATTGGTGAATCCAACCTTTCGCCTGCCACAGGATGAGATGGAGGGATTAGGGCCTGGGGGTCAAACTTCTTCACATTCTTCACAAAGACGTGCTTACTGAGGCACTAGATGTCAATGTTATTTATTCTTTGCTAAACCCATTTCCAGACATGTATTTTCCCAGGAAGCAGCCATGCAGCGTTTACTTAATCTAAATAAATAAATAAATAAATAAATACATTTACAGGAAATATCAACATATTTACGGCAAATTCAGCTCTTTCTTAACCACACCCTAAAAATGACTGGGTTTTAGTTTACTGCTAAGACTGATGCTCTGTTGAACACAAGTTTGTGATGCAGATTAGCTCCCACACCTTGCTGACCATGTTGAGACAAGTGGGGCAAGCAAAAGGAGTAAAAGATGGAGTTTGCTCATTTCTGGGGAGCGACGGGCTCCAAACACTTGGCTCTTTCAAAGCTCTGCTTAATACATATTTGCATAACAAGGAAACTTTAAGCTGTGCTGCCATTAAAAAAAAGTGTACTTTTAATTTTTTACTACTTGATCTCAATTGTGGGGGTTTGATACAATTTATAGCTTGTTGGTTTACCAATTACGCCGCAGCGGTTTGGGGGGGGCAGTCAGGAGAACCAGGTGGACTTTGAAAGAGTGCAGAGGGTTAGTTAAGATAAGGACGTCCACAGTCATCCATCACAGAAGACAGCTGTGGGATGAGGTCTGCTGTGGAATCGCCTGTTTGTGCATCTTTAGGCACTGGTTATTTAGAGCTTGAACTATCATCCCTTTACTACCAGACCTATCAACCAGTGTCAATAACTAGAGCCATGAACATCCATCAATGCATGTCAGTGCCGAAATGAAAAACAAAGGGTGCACGGGGCGGGCACGCACACACACACACACACACACACACACACACACACACACACACACACACACACACACACACACACACACAAACGCAAAGTTTAATTTGACCCCCGTATAAGCGCACACACATATGCACACACATTGTGCTGACTCCAAGAAAGCTCAGTGAAAGCAAATCATGGCTCTTTGGTTGACAGACAGAGATATTAGTGGCTAAAAATAGAAAAAAGGAAAACAAAACCAAACAATTGACTACATTTTTCTTGGTTCACCTCAAAGATTAAACATCTTAAAATGAAAGTTAAAGGATACGGTTCAACAGATAAGATGTGTAAATGCAAAGCCCACATGCATTGTAGTGGAAAATATCAGAATTCTGGGAAACATGACAAAATCTGCTGTTTCACTAATCACGCGTTTGATATCAATCTGCTCTAAGCAATTTATATTCATCCTGATTTTATTAAAAGGGAAAAAAATACATGCTTGTGCCAGAGCAGATGGAGGTCTAATGGGTCCTAAATTAAACATTTATCTTTTCAGAGATCCTGTCAGTATTAGTTTCATGCAGAAAATATTTTTGGGTTTTTATAAACCATATTTACATACAAAGAATTAAAATGTATTATTTTTTTTTATTTACTGACAATATGGGATTATAAAAAGAGGTACAGATGAATCTTGATCCCAAAAGTTTCTCTTAAATACAAAAGCAATGCAATAGATATTGTCTTATTAGTAGCAAAAATCCTCTAAAATATCTATGAACGCTGATTTATTATTATCGGATTATTGTAATTTCAAGGACATAATAAACATCATAAATCCTTCAAATGTAAATATTATTGTGATTTGATTACTGGAAAACTTTACTTTGCATGAGTGGAGACCTTTGTCAACTGAGTGGGGAGCACTGGATCCCGACTGGACATTTGTTTTTGAATTTTTCTTAACGCAATCAATGAGCCACATAGACACACAAAATAATCATTCATTCATACATCTTATCTTTAGCCCCTCTGAAAGTCACAGCCATAAATGTAAGCCATACTTTTTTTAATACAGCTGAACAATGTGCAAAATGAAACACTCTTCAAACAGTACAGCCACCGTGACGATGACTTCTGATATGGTCCCACCAAAGCCCACTTGAAGCAGCAGGTTAGAGATGCAGCTACAATACATCTGGTCCCATCAAGGTGTTTGGTAGAAACACAACACACTGCGACTTAAAACATAACACAAACATGTTTTAATCAGCAGCTTCTCAGAGCTGCAGCACATCTGACCGCAGCAGCAGCAGTGGGAGTAACGGAACATTCTGGGCCTGGTTTACGCAACACGTGACAAAGGTTTAGACTTCAGGGGTGTTTCTGGGTCAAAGGCGTTTTCTCTCTCTGTGGTGATGTACAGTAAATACATATCTTACAGGAACAATATTTTTAAAAATACTTTAATTCACGTGTCATATGCTGACATAAATGCACACTGTACTGTACGCTCTTTTGGTAAATCCACAGACAACTGAGTGTCAAACTTAAATGACAGAGGGAAGCTTGTTTATGTCTACATTAAGATCCTGCTGAGGGTTGCTTCTGAAGCCAACACCGGTCATTACAGCTTAATTTGGCATTTGATTGTGGAAGCCTCACAATCACGCGTCACAGTTAGCTTGAGAAAGCAGAAGGATGAAGTTTATTTTGAGAACACTTTGACTTGAGGTATCGTAACCGTCTTCTGGTTTTACCCGGCCTCACATGCTGCCCTGTATTTACAATATTGACATTATTGTATAATATATTACACCAAAGACGGTGCTGACTTTACGACTGACGGGCTACTGGATGCGGCGTCCGGTCGGTCCCGCTGATCTTCGCCCCTCAGGCAGCCACCGCCGTGAGGCAGTTTCCGGAGGCTCCCTCTTCCCACTCAGGGAAAGATTTTCGGCACTCGCCAACAAAAAGACTAAACACACATAAACAGACATGGTCTCATTGCAATAGCATCATGATGCCGGTACTTTGCCTCCTTGCTGCTGTGTAGTTTTATATACATGGGTGTGTATGATTCTTCTGGGAGGCGACCAAGAGTCTCTGGCACAACACAGGAACAACTTAAAGACAATAACTTATAAATGTACGCGAGTGAGTTTTGCAAAGCACTCCAAGAAAAGTTTCTTTTTTTCAGTTTATGTCCAGTTTCACCTGCGCTGCTCCTCCTCATTCCCTGCCTCCTAGAGGACCTGCTCTGTGCTGGAGGCAGAGATGTCCAGGAGTCTCCAGGCTGCGTTGGGATTCAGCTCCTCCTGGTCGCGACACAGCGCCCACACATACATCATGCGCATCACCTTCCCCTGTTGAGACGGACAAGAAGATGAGAGGTCAGACACAGAGGGGTTTTTCTCTCGACACAATCAGACAGAACAGAATAACAGCAATGAGGTCCAGCTAAAATTCAAGATCCCTTGCACTAGTGCAGCGGTGATGGGTTCACTGACCGGATCGCCCTCCACGATGTCTCCTTTGGGGCTACGGATCACCATGACGACCTGAGCCTGGAATGTGATGATCAACACTGGGCCCTGGTCCATCATCTTCCCCATCGCCAGCTACCCTCATTAAACGAACAAAGGAGTCTTAACAAGAGCCTGAGAGGCTTTTTGCAGAAACCTGATTTCCAAATGTTCAAATCAGCAATAAATGTCAGTGGAGTTTAAAGAATGTTGTTCAAAAAAAATCAAAAGGGTGAAACAGAAGAATATATATAATCAAAGACAAAACATCTGCGTTAATAAGCATGAATGTGATGGCTGGTTTGGGGGAAGGAAAAATAAAACAAAACTTACATCAATGTTGTCGATGTCGAGGACTTTCGACTGGAAGAGCAGGCCGAGAGCCCTGGCCTGCTGGATGGGATGAGCCAGCTGACTGTATGTCTGACAACAGGAACAGGATGATGAAACACATGTCTGACATCACAACTATTGTGATCCCATTAACTTTGAAAATCGGAACTGTTGTCGTTTTTTTGCATTTTGATTCTGGAATAAGATCCCATTTCAGTTGTATTTATTATACATATCTGTATCTACCGTATTTCCGGACTATAGAGCGCACCTCAATATAAGCCTCACCCACAAAGTTTTTTCTTTTTAAAAAAAAAAAAAAAAAAAAAAAAAAAAAAATCGGAAATGTACATATATAAGCCGCACTGGGCTATAAGCCGCCGATATCTAGGTTGTGAAATGGGATATATATTGGATAGATAGATGGATAAAGATTAGATGGATAGATTTACCGGTACACAGAAAGATTTCTTACTTGTTATTTACATAACTGAACTGAATTAGTTTCCCAACGGTGCCGGTAACACAGCAGTAAAAGTGCTGATCAACCAAAACAGAGAAGTTTTGCACTGAACACACATAACACACGTTAAACCGCTGTCACTTTTTCTTCATGCGCACTGGAACCATTAAAGTGGCTTTATGAACACTGAACCCAGAAGTCACTGTTCATCTTCCTCCTGCGTACTGAAACCGCTGAAGTCACTTTCCTCAGTGTCGGAGTTGAACAGCCTCAGAAGAGCTTCGTCAACTTTTCTGCGTCTATGTACTGACACAGACGCAGAAAAGGCTCTCTGTGTCGCCGCTTGTCTCGTTTTTGCACTTCTTGCTACAGCGCCCCCTGGCGGGTGAAGTAAAATCCACAGAAAAGCTGCACCTTTGCAGAAGCCGCATGGTTCATAGCGTGGGGAAACAGTAGCCGCTTAGGGCATGTTCTCATAGCCCCGCCCCGCCCCGCCTCGCCTCGCCACGGTTCGATTGTGTCCTCATTGGCCCCCAGTCCACGAGATCGTGGGTGGAGTCGACGCGGTAAAGCGGGACAATGTTTTCGACGGCATTATTTCTGTGTGATACAGGACAGCGCAGCGATGAACACAGTAGAAGTTGTTTCATACCTGCTGCTCGGTCTGTGGTTGCTTTTCTGCTTTTCAGGGAAGTCACAGTTGATAATTTATGCAGGCAACATTTATCATTTCTTGTTTCGTTTTCTGGGAGAGTAAAGGTGTAGTTCAACCTTTATATTTTCACCAAAAGTAAACACGAGACAGATACAACGGGAAATAGCATTTATTTAAAAACAAACAGACAGTAAACACGCCTCCTTATTTGAAATAGCTGCCCTAGCGAGCCAAGGACCACTTTATGCCGCGGTGTTCGAGGCTCCGCGGTGTTCGAGGCTTCCTCGCGGCAAAGAGCCACGTCCTCTCGACCAATCCGTATTTCCTCTCGTCTCAAGACTCCTGGGATTCCCTAACTTAACGCGCCTCACGCAGGAGCAACTCGGTTTGTTCCGAGTGCTTCGCCGTTTGCCGCTCGTCGTTTTGGCGAATATGGTTGAACACGCTCGCGAACACGGAAGTTCCGTGTCGAAAGAGTTGGCGTCGGTGTCCGCTCCGACAGGGAAAATCGACGAAAACACTGAGCCCTGCTCGTCGCTACGTCACCACTAAACTCGCCTCGTCTGGAACCTGAGCGCTTGAGGTACCAAAACGGCGCCCCCTACAACCGTGTAGCGGCCAGTGAGGACGCTCTACAACCGTACCGTGGCGAGGCGAGGCTATGAGAACACCCCCAGAAAATACGTCACTTGTTTTATTTCATCCAACTGTTCTCCTGACTGAGACACTGTGATTCCTCGAGGTTCCCTGTAGAAACACAATTGAATCCAACGTTGCTGGATCTTAACACTGAACTTACCGCCTCGTAGCACCAGTCTTTCAGCACCTCCAGCTCTCCTCGGATCATAGCCTGCAGGAAGAGCAGACAGTGTTTTAATATGAAACGTTAACACATAATACTGTGTGGTCTTCTACACTGAGAATAGGAGGAGCTGAAGGATGAGCGAGTTTACCTCCAGAATGTTAGGAATGATGTCTTTCTCACACTGTTTGAGAAAACTGTCTTTGTCGAAGGTGGGGTCGGCCTTCACGATCTCCGTCAGCACCTCCGACATCTCTGTCTTTGAAAAGAGGCCGCCTGCGAAGAGAAGCCAACAGAAGAGATCACCGAGTGTGCAGTGTGAATGGAGGCTAAAGTACGTGGAGACAGTTGAGGGTCTGCTATTAGCCAATGAGAATGGAACATTGAGGACAACGACTTGGACAGAGCCTCACCTACAAAGCCAGTGACTCTGTCAGTCACAGCTCTGGACGCCCTGATGAAGGCGTTGTCACTCTCGTCATACTTCATCTTCATCTCGAAGAACCCTGAGGGAAACAAGAGCTGCGCTGAGGGCAGGGTGACAAAAGTCTGGGAGGGTCAGATTCGTTTGTATGGAGTCTGACGCCACCTGCTGCCTAAACAGCAATTTACACGCGTGCGTTTCGCAGCAGGTCTATTATGCAGCACTTGCTCCACTGCAGTGTGCTGGCAGACGCAGGGAGGATCGTCTTACTGTTAAAAACAGCATTATTGTCCTTGAAGTCCTTCCACTGCTGGTACCACTTGGAGTCCTTGTGGAGAACGACACCCATCGCTTCTCTGTGCCACAGAACACACACGCAAGAATGAGGAAGGTCTGCATTAAAAAAAGTACTGCAGAGATGGACATACAAAGGTCTGCAGAGGGCTCGTCTGAAACGAGAGGAAAAAAGAAGAAACGTGCTTCAGTCTCACTCACTCATTGGCTTCAAACACTCTGGAGTCGCTGTCGGCTCCTTTGGAGGAGGATTCGCTCCGTTTCCTCAGCTGAGAAGGAGCCCTGTAAGGACCGGCGTCACCCACATCTATCTCCTTCTTCATGGTCTCCACACTCTGAAGAGATGAGATACAGGTTCATTGTGACCTGGCTAGAACAAGACACCAGTCGAAATGGCACTGTTCACTACTTGCCGGGTGGCATTTTACTAGAAACTCTGTCCTAAATGAACATAGCTCTTATCTTTTCAGCTTAGGCAAAGTATCAGTTTTTTAATCTGTTTATTTCAAACCATGTCTGTGTGCTCTGTTCCGTCTGACCTGTGAGATGGCCTTGAAGGCGCTGGTTTTGCCGATTTTTTCTCCTCCTTTGGAGACGGACTCTGCCGAGTGTATGGCCGACTTGGCTGCCTCCTCCACCCCTTCCTTGATCTTCTTGCCAATTTCTGTGCGACTCACCTCCTCCAGACCCTGTGGCCACGTGTACAAGAGCAACGCACTCAGCACAGTTGGATGCAAAGAATGTCGCTAATTCTTCTTCGTTTTTTAACATTGACGGCAACTTGGCTTGGGTGCAGAAACACTTGCCATTCTGATGGTATCACAAAGGTTCTATGGTTTAGTGGTTACAGCCACAAAATGTGTAATTTTAATAAGTCAGGATAAAGAAGTAACTTCTTACACTGAACATAACCTTTGTTATGAGCAAACAGAATATTTGGATAATTTAATAACCATGTACGACAGTTTAAAATGACATAATATACCAAATATGATGCTTTGTAAGACCTCAGATACTCTCTGGGACTAGCAGCTCATACTGCAGGAGTGAGTGGAAAATGTTGGTGACTTTTCTACACTGTGGTACGTCTTCAAACCAGGAACAGTTCCATCATTGTATCAGTCAACAACAAGATTTGGCAGCCTTACCCCCCTGACTGTCTCAGACAGAGAGCCGAAGGTCTTCTTAAACACCTCTGAAGTCTTCACAGTTTCAGCCTCAATAGTTTTCTAGTTAAAGGAAAGAGGTTGAGCTTAAAACAAATCCAGCCTGACAGAAAGAATTCAGACTAATTCAAGACTCGACAATTTGGAGAACGTTCTCACATATTTCCTGCGGGCTTGCTGCAGCGCATCAGACTCCTCCAGCTTCTTGGCCTCTTCTCGAAACCTTTTGATGTTGTCTTTCATTTCCTGATTCTTGCTGAACTCCTGACGCAGGTTGTCCACAAATTCTCCCAGGAATCCTTTACGGCCTGAGGCGTAACGCACCTGGTGTTGCAAACGGAAATAAAGACCGAAATTAGCGTCAACCGAAGGCTTGACACAGCAGCAGGGAAGTTCACAGCCAGACCAAGTCATGCAGGGGGGGTGAGTGGTGGCTGTGTTTACCTGCACCGTGGCAGCTGGACGCCCATGGAGACTGTAGGCATCTCCTCTCCACACTGAGGAGGCCAGGGGCCGCAAGCAGAAGGCCACGGCCCGGCGGCCAACAAGCTGAAAAGGTTGAAAAGTCACATGCTAAATCTCTGCTAGCCAAGAGGGCCAACTCAGCCAAACAAGGTTCACACTTTTAATGTTTGTGGTCACTGATCTAGGAAATGTGTGCATGGTATGCTCAGTATTTAAGTATTTAAGTATATTAGTTTCCTAATCATTATGCAAAACTAATTACATCAATGCTTTCAAACAATTGTTTGGAGTGAATAAACTCCCCCAGTAATGCAATCATTTAGTTCTTGATCATTATTTTTTACCATTTGACTTCACAAACTTTGTGGAAGGTCCAACAAAGCATCAATTTTAACCAGGCTATTTGCAACTCAAATATTTTTACGCTAGGTTCAAAACACAGGGTTAAATATGGCGTTTTCTCGCGATCTTTAGAGTCGTTTTGGTTAATTAACCCTAGCATGATGCTCCGCTGGATTCAAGGAACAATAAAGACAGACTTGACTTTAGACAATCGTCGCCTCCAAACCGGTTAACCATCTAAAAGCCTAACACAGTGTAGATGCTGCCGTGAGTCTGATGTAACAAGGCCCGCTTATCACGGACAGTTGTTTGCAGATTAGCTCAAGAATAGAGAGCATACAGAGGCCCCATCCACAAAACCGGAGGTACGAGAACGAAGTCAAGAGTCCTGTGCTGTAATTTCATTCACTAAATTGTCTACCGGGAACACGGGAGGCGTTGTAAAGAACGTAAAACACCGTCTTACCGTGTAGCACCTACAGACGGAGGCTGCCATCTTGATCTTGAAATGCGCGGAGGAACACGTGTGTCCTTGCTGCGGCAGCTGACCTTCCTCCCGACCAATAGGCGCAGAGCCGATGGGACGGGGGTGGAGCCAGCTGTCAGCTCTGAATTAAAGGGACAGTCCACCAATAAGGGTTCGTTATACATGGACTTCTGGTTAGCTGGGGCAACTGGAAAAGGCGGATGCGAGGGCGAGTCGATATAGCTAAAAAAGATTAAAGTATTGTGTACTCTTTTAAAATTTATATTTGAACAGTTACATTCTGAGAGAGGTTTGCTTTGGTACTTTGACTGCACACGCCTATTAATTTGATTTATTTACAGAAGCTTTGGCCAAATATATTAACATACGTATGTATGTTTCCCAAACTATGCGAATTACATTCTTGGAATCACTCAAGCCTTGATTCCTATTTGGCTGCTAAATATTACAGGAAATGTTTTTTATCTATACACTGTACCTCGATTTACTAAGAGCGTGTGTTCATCTGCTGATACCCTGCTTGAAAATACACAACAATATAACGTGTAAAATGCCATTAAACAATAGTTGTGTTGATTGTACAGTACAAACAGGTTCCAAAAAAACACAACTTGACTAATTCGCAGTTGGGTTGAACGTCAACTCATTTATTTGAAATACCTTTATTTTTGCCTGACAATTGGACGACTGCCTGCTCGATAGTAAATTGTTGCTCTCCGCCCGCATGCCGGTAAGGAGCGCCCCCCTCAGGAAGGCACGTACAGCGCAGGGACTCCTCCCCTCCCTCTGCAGAGTTGGGAGCTCCTCTCTCCCCTTCTGCGGCCAGCTCGCCTTGACATCCAGAACTGGCGCAGAGTCTCCGCACAACCCGCTCCCACAATTTGTTTTCCGGCTTTTAAACGACATTTGACGGCCACAGTCTTCATCTATCCAACCTCTTCCGGAGAGCAGCGTTCGGAGCGGCCTCGTCCAGAATGGGGAACCGAGACGATGAATACGATTTCTTGTTCAAAGGTAAGGGAGGAAAAACGATGACTGCATTTCCCCCTTTAACTAACGGGCGCAGCCGTTGCTGTAAAAATGCATTTCAATCTCGCGTTCCTATCACAAAATAATTCCTTCGTTGTCAGGGAAGCGGGTTGCTGCTGCTGTTGTTTTTTCCTCCCTGAGACACTGGCCGGATGATGATCGGTTATTACAACATGCTGTCATTGTACCGTTGCAAAGCCCGCGGCTATATTTATAGGTGTAGGATGCAACACCCTATCCGCGACCAGCCTTTCTATTAAACTTTCATCAACTCATACAGCAGCCTTCAGTCAGCCTCCTCCACCAGAGCCGTTGGATTTGATGCTGTGTTTTCCACTCACCGCGACAAACGATGGCAATAAAGGTGGTGGTGGGGGCCTCTTATTGGTAGATTGGGCTTCATCCTCATGATTCCTCCTGAGTCAGCCCTTCCTGAAAAATACCAATAACACCAGGCCCTGTTAGATGTATCAGCCATCCAACAGGGCCGATCAGTTTCGGTATTGAGCCAGCACAGGACTGGTGTTGATGTTTTTCTTTGGGGCTCTGTTGGATCCAGAATGCCCTCCTGTCATGGTGCTATCAGCTCCTGTGCACATTAACATCCTGGGCCTGCAGAAGCCAAAAGGGCCATTTAGATGTAACAAAGTATCCTCTATGGGATGAATGGGGCATCTGCCGGAGGCTCTCGCACTCTCATCCCCCTGTCTCACTGATTCCCTCTGTGTCTCTCTCCCTCTGGCCCGGGCCATCATGCGTACCCGGCCTGAAACAGGAAGGCGGCCTGAAACTGTCGATTCAGGTTTTGATGGAGCTCTGTTATCAGTTTCCTGCAGCCCCGAACCGGTGGGACGACGAGGACAAAAGTTCGGCTCTGTGTGCCTTTTGTCCTAAAAGGGGGAGAGAGGGGAGAGAGGAAATCACAAGGGAGGAGTGTGTTTGTGTGTCACAGTCCACCTCCAGCACTGTGATGTGACGCCCACCCTCCTCCCTGCAGCACCAGTGCAACCCAGTGGTTTTCGAACCCTGCCTTCATGGACAAACTCCTTAAACTAGCTATGTTCCAGCCTCACTCAGTGCCTAAAAGGATCACGCACATGTATTTTAACGTGAACTAGGTGTCCATGTCTTTCCCATGTTTGTAACGCTAAACTGCCAGGCTCACACTCTCCCTTGTCTTTTTTTTTTTTTTTTGACTGTCTGAATCATTTGAACAGGTATCAAAAGATTTAAGTAAGTGTTGAGGAAGCAGATGGAAGGTTAATCGTGTTTAAACCCCCTGATCTGTCGGCTTTTCAGGGAGATTTTGGTGCTTCATTAACTCAGCACCACCTCGCAACCAGCAGGATTAACTGTTTAAATGACTCAGTGCATAGTGAGTGCAAAGTAAAGCCCTGATGAAATTAAAATTGAAGCATATGGATTTTGCTTGTGATTAACCTTCCATCCTTTAATTGGATTCTGCAACACCTCCTTATCAAGAAAGTAGCTATTGTGGCACCATGAAGGCTTTAATTAGTGTTTTAATCATTTGATGGCTGAGTTGTGGCACACACTAGATAGTCATGCTTTGTGGTCTTGTGCAACAGATTATTGACAATTGTGGAATTAGTATTTCTGAAACTTAATTAGTTTCATAAAGGTATACATATACATATAGTAAATATGTGTAAATGTATACATACATACATATGTATAAAATAATTATTATATTTTTGCTCAGTTGAAAAGGTCTGGCATGATTAAATAATAAACAAACAAAAAAAATTGCAAAAGTGTTCCGATTTTCAAGCATCACGCTAAAACTTGGAGTTGCCACTAACCCTTCGTAACATCACAAAGGTCTGATTTCTAGAACTGCTTACAATGGCCTGGCATTGCTTGTCAAGCAAGCAAAAGCAGTAAGGATGGACTTTTCTCATTTCTGGGAACTTCACTGCTAGGTTAGAGAGAGATTTTGTTGGTACAAAAAAAACGGTAAAGTGAAGGTGTAAAGTGAATTTGGAAACTATTAACAAAAATGAGTTGCTCTTATCAGTCTGTTCAACAAAAAAATGTTTTTGTATTGATTTAAAGAATGTAGTCCATAAATGTTTTCCAGCCCTGACACCAGTACTAAGTGGGGCCGCATGCTTTGTAATTTACGAAACCTGCAACTCTCAGCAGGGCTGAGTTTTTATATCCCATGAATCTCACACTTGAACCTGCCGTGATTGTTTAGACTTGTCTCCTTATGCTGCGTCAACATCTCTCGAACTATTAATACATACTGGCGCTCACACAAGCGCGGCTGCCTCATTGATTTCCCTCTCCAACCCTCCCGCCGCAGTTGTGTTGATCGGGGACTCGGGCGTGGGGAAGAGCAACCTGCTGTCGCGGTTCACCAGGAACGAGTTCAACCTGGAGAGCAAGAGCACCATTGGGGTGGAGTTTGCCACGCGCAGCATCCAGGTGGATGGCAAGACGATAAAGGCTCAGATCTGGGACACGGCGGGCCAGGAGCGCTACAGAGCCATCACCTCAGCGTGAGTTAGCCTGCGTGGTGGCCTTCTAGTCCAAGGACATGCTGGACATGCAGCAGGCACTTCCATCAGGGAAGAAAGTTGACTTGGAAACTCAAATGGATCTCGAAAGTTTATAAGAATATTTCTGTCTCTGAATTGTCATGAATTTCACTGTCTTTGAGATAGTTACTCCAAAAGAACAGCTCAAGTGTGACAGATTATTCACAAATGTTATAGTTGTATAGCATAATAACTGTGTTGGCCACAAGCCATCACCATCAGAAAGTGGGTGTGAGATCTAAAAAGTCTAGTAATTTGTCTGTTTGTCTGACATTCTCTGTGTTTCTGCTGACACCTCATTCTTTCCAGAAAAAGGGGAAATATTCTGTTATTCTGATTCCCCCCCCCCCCCCCCCCCCCCACTCTCCACTTGCCATTTTGGTCAAGTGGTCTCAAAATACCACCTCATTTTGTAATAAATGTGTTGTTATGTAAATTGCTTTAAAGCACAATTATACCAGTGAGTAAATAATTTCATTTGGTACCCTTAACCTGCAACTTATAAGCACAATTGTGTTAAATGCTTTATAACATGACCAGGATAGCAATGGACCTATTATTCAGAAAATTAGCAATACAATCCATTATTGGGGGTAAATTTCCTGCACTGCTCACAGCAAAGATTCATCTCTTGAGTTTGACACAAACCTCAAGATACAGTGGGATGCACCCCTGATCATTTTCAATATTTTCCTTTATAAATCATTGGTTGTTTGGATCAGCAATTTCAGTTAAATATATCATATAGCAGACAAACACAGTGATATTTGAGAAGTGAAATGAAGTTTATAGGATTTACAGAAAGTGTGCAATAATTGTTTAACCAAAAGTGGACAGGTGCATAAATATGGGCACCCTTGTTGTTTTATTGATTTGGATACATTTAGCACTAATTATTGGAACACAAAATTTGTTTGGTAAGCGCACTGACCCTTGACCTACATACACAGGTGAGGTCAGTCATGAAAAAGGGTATTTAAAGTTGCCAATTGCAAGTTGGCCTCCTCTTTGAATCTTCACTGAGGAGTGGCGACATGGGAGCCTCAGAACAACTGTCAAATGACCTGAGAACAAAGATTGTTCAACATCATGGTTTAGGGGAAGGATAGAAAACGCTAGCTCAGATATTTCAGCTGTCAGTTTCCACTGTGAGGAACATAGTGAGGAAATGGAAGACCACAGGCACACTTCTAGTTCAGGGCCGGAGTGGCAGGCCAAGAAAAATCTCAGATAAGCAGAGGCGAATGATGGTGAGAACAGTCAAACTCAACCCACAGACCAGTTCAAAAGACCTACAACATAATCTTGCTGCAGATGGTGTCACTGTGCATCGTTCAACTATTCAGCACACTTTGCACAAGGGGATGCCGTATGGGAGAGGAATGCGAAAGGAGCCTTTTCTGCACACATGCCACAAACAGAGTCGCTTGAGGTTTGCTCAAGCACATTTGGACAAGCCAGCTTCATTCTGGAATAAGGTGCTGTGGACTGATGAAACTAAAACGGAGTTATTTGACATAACAAGGGGCGATATGCATGGCGGATGAAGAACACAGCATTCCAAGGCAAACACTTGCTACCCACTGTAACATTTGGTGGTGGTTCCATCATGCTGTGGGGCTGTGTGGCCAGTGCAGGTACTGGCAATCATGTTCAAGTTGAAGGTCGCATGGATTCCAGTCAGTATCAGCAGATTCTTGTGAACAATGTTCAAGAATCAGTGACAAAGTTGAAGTTGTGCTATAGGAAGCATTTAGAGGCTGTTATTTCTGCAAGAGGAGGATCTACTAAATATTGATGTAATTTTTCTGTTGGGGTGCCCAAATGTATGCACCTGCCCACTTTTGTTTAAGTAATTATTGCACACTTTGTGGAAATCCTATAAACTTCATTTCACTTCTGAAATATCACTGTGTTCGTCTGCTATATGATATGTTTAACTGAAATTGCTGATCCAAACAACCAATGATTTATAAAGGAAAATCTTGAAAATGATCAGGGTTGCACAAACTTTTTCATCTCACTGTAGTTTCTCTAAATAAGCATCTAGTCGGACGTTTAGTTGGAAATTGAAACCTCTTATCGAGGGCGTAAGTCAACTTAAGTCATAAAATAAGTGTGATTGATGTCATAATGAGAAATAAATGGGAATGTTGACAAGTGAGAATAGCCAAATGATAGTCAAGACAGTGGAGGAAGCAATTTAAGATAAAAAGATAGTTGCACAGTTCTTAGCGACCCATTTATAAACATTAATGTCTGAGCCAGTGTTCCGGGAGCACACTAAAAATAAATACTGGCATTTATCTGTTTAAAAGGCTAAAAAAAAACACTGGAAATATCCCATCAGCACGAATGAATAGATCAGCTAAATTACCACATGATGATGTTTAACGAGACAACTGCTGTGCGGAGGCAGCTGGTAAATATGCAGTGATGTATCAGCAACATGAAGATTTTATCTGTTGGCAGGATGTTTTTGAGAGCAAGTCCTGAAGAGTCACGTTCCTGCAATGCTGCTTTGTCCTCTTGCAGATACTACAGAGGAGCAGTGGGAGCGCTCCTAGTGTACGACATAGCCAAACACCTGACATACGAGAATGTGGAGCGCTGGCTGAAGGAGCTGAGGGACCATGCCGACAACAACATTGTCATCATGCTGGTCGGCAACAAGAGTGACCTGCGCCACCTCAGGGCTGTGCCCACAGACGAGGCCCGGGCCTTTGCAGGTACACGCATTCATCTGGGAAAGGAAAAGTCGCTGCAGAATTCCAGTCAACGCTGTTGATAATATATGTTTACAAAGATACAAAGCTTTAACGTTTCGAAGCAGGTCACTTGATGTAGTCAAGTACTTGAAACATGTCCTGACTCTGCCCACAAAGGTTCCACGATTAGACCCAAAATAAATAACACTTTGATGTCCCCTGTTTTCTTTTCTGACTCCACAGAGAAGAACAATCTGTCGTTCATAGAAACTTCGGCCTTGGATTCAACAAATGTCGAAGAAGCCTTCAAGAACATCCTCACAGGTACGGAGTCGTCAGAGTTGCTGCACTCGACTGATGTTCGAGTTCTTTTCATTTCAGTCATTCCCCAACCTTGGTTTTTATAACACACTGCCAGGTCAGTCCAAAAGAAAACATCACTTCAAGAACATCTCAGCATCCTCTTGAGTGTATAACTACAGAGTTACTCGTTCCTGTTTCACCAGGCACCTGCGGCACCATCTAGTCTGTAGATAAATACTGCTTCTGCAACTTCCAAGAAAGTTTGTATGCTTCATCAACACTAGTGGACTAATTTGGATTTACCTGATTGTGAAACGGGGTGGCACGGTGGTTAGCGCTGTTGCCTCATAGCAAGAAGGTTGTGGGTTAGATTCCAGGCCTGTGCCCTTTCTGTGTGGAATTTGCATGTTCTCCCTGTGTCTGCTTGGGTTCTCTGGCTTCCTCCCAGCATGTGAAGTGAATTGAAAAGTCTAACTTGACTGTAGGTGTGGGAGCAAATAGTTGTTGGTTGCTTCTTTGTGTTGCGTTGTTACTCCAAAACATCCCACTGACTAAAGGTGTCCATGTAATTTTGAAAACCTGTGAACGTATAAGACGACAGTGACCATCTTAACTGAACACCTTTACAACCACTGACAGCTTGTCAACCTGCAGGTGATGGGCGGAGCTTAAAAATAACATTATTCTACTTATGAGCAAACAAAATTAAGTCAGCTAATGTCACCTTTTGGTTTCAATTGTGTACAGTAATTTGAAAACATGTTTTTTAACAATCTGTAAATTACAATAAAGGACTGTTCTGTCTCTTTTTTTTTTTGGCCACATCCAGAAATCTATCGCATCGTCTCGCAGAAACAGATTGCAGAGCGGTCCGCCCACGATGAGTCTCCGGGAAACAACGTGGTGGACATCAGCGTCCCGCCCACCACGGATGGCCAAAGGGGGAGCAAACTGCAGTGCTGTCAGAACCTGTAACCCATGGCAACAAGCCCCACCCCCTCCCTTCCTACTCACCTGGGTCAATTAGTAATTGGAATCCAGTGTTGGTCCGCTTCTGTTCGCCAGGGCTGTGACATCGTCCCGAATCTGCACTTGTTTTGTGGGCAAATCGTCTCTGTCCTGCTTCAAAATGAACCAGTCTCAGAGAGACGCCTTAGAATTGATTTTGAATTATAATCTGACCCAGGTACAATCTGTGACATCTCTGTGCAAAAACAGGACTGGTGATACCCAGCGCATAGCTAGCAGTTATCCATGAATGAGTAGTGGAATAGCTTCTCCTGACACCTGGCCGCATGTGGGAGGCCGCGGGTCCGAATCCTGCCTCTGGCCGTACCAGCAGTCCTGTTTTTGGGCTTCTCTCCTCAATCAGTCATCACCTCCCAGGCGGCTGCGCTCCGCTGATTGCTTTTTTTCATTTTGTGTAAAATATATTATTTTTATGCTTTGTTTTGATAGCTTGTGCGCTCACATACATTATATTAATGCCATGAAATAAATTTTACATTACAAAGCTGTGCACGTTTTCCTGAAGCGATAAAACTTTTTTTGTTTTGTTTTGTTTTGTTTTAAAAAAAAAACAGCACAAATTCAAATTCCAAGGTCAAGTCAGTTGACCTTCAAAGACAGCAGTTGAGTACAATTACAAAATAAGAGAATATCTCCATTTAAACCTAAGTCTTACTGCACAAAAGGCCCTGTGTGTCCTGATTGGTAAGTGTAGCGCTTGACTGTCCAATGGGTATATTGGCATAAAATGCATCAGAAAATAACATGAACAGTATTAGTTGGCTGAAGTCACTAACAATAACTTTTGCGTTTTTATTCACTAATCACATGAATTTATATTTACATAAAGAGCATGTCCACTGGTAAGGAGGCCAAACACAAGGCACCACCAGGTCTCATCTACAACATCCCTGAACGTGGATCTGCTCAGGTCTGATTTCATCAATTCATCACAGCTGTTTTAACAAAAATCGAGCGAAGCGTTAGTTCTGACAGGGTATGACGTCGCCTTATTAGTATTCCAGCTGTGTGACCCCATTAGCTGTAGGCTTACATCACTTCCCTCAGCTCCTATTGGTCAGCCTCTTTTAGATGCGCCCTTTTTAAGGCCACCCCAACTGATCCTCTTCCTCTGCTTCTTCACCGGCGATCAAACAACCCACCTCCTCCCCTGCTCCTCCATCACGATTGAAACTAACATTTCTATCTGTAGCTCTGGTTCTGCAGGGTTGGTTCGTAGTTGCTGCCGCTGGGCTCCCTGCATCGCCTTTCACGATGGCTCGTGAAGGGCAGGAAGAGCTTCCTGCCCAGGCCTCTCATGCAAGCGTGTGGGAGAGGGAGTCCCCAAACCGAACCTGAGCTGCCCTCCCTGCCTTATGCTTTTCACGATGGCTCGTGAAGGGTGGGAAGCAAACGCGTGGAAAGGGTGGGGGGACCCCAAGCAGAACCATTCCGCCAAACCTAATGTGTTGATAAAACCTAACGTGTTGATTGTGTAATAAAATTGTTTATTTTTGACAAAGTGACCCTGTCTGAAATGTGAGATAAAGGTGGACGTTGGAAAACGTGGATTCATGTCCAAGTTACAAATCTCAGATGGCCTTTGCAGATGGCAGTAAAATGTTTACTGAGTGGCAATGTCGTCACCAACAATGTGTTTGCAGCCTAAAATGTGACTGTAATTTACTCCTGAGGGCTGATGCCAAAGAGGCGACATGATAAATAAACAGGTTAAACACAAATCACACACACTCCACACTGCTGTAATCCAAGAGTCCCTCGTGTTTTTATTGCACAGTAATTCAACTTTCCAGGGGACGCAGCAGGAAGACTACAATAACACAAAAAAAGCCATTTTCAAACGCTGCTTTTACTGATTGACATCTCAGAACACGTGTTTGCACCGTCAGTAGTCTGCGTCGATTTGCCTCTGTGACTCTACGTAGGACAGAATGTCTGTAATCTCATGGTTCAGAAGACTGGGGTGATCTCTGCCTTTCCTGCGCTGTAGTGCACGACTACTGCTCGTCGCTGTGCAGCTCAATCTACGGGTGGCGCATTTACACATGGGAACAGGAGCCATTAGCTAGTACACCTTCAGTGACGTCGTTCCATCAGAATGTAAACAAATCTCCACACCTTTTAAATACTGTCTTCACACACTGCTGCGCTGCCGTTTGACGGCTACATTTTTTCCTCATATACTACAATCTTCACCGACCCAGTGACAAGTGGGACAAATAAGTGATGCCTTCGCTGCCGAAAAAAAGAAAATTAATAAAAAAAAAAAAAGGAGTTTTTCTTTTTCTTTTTTATAACCGTTTAGACAGCTGTGACGACTCTTTATCAGATCCAGAATATAGACAGAGCCCACTGTCTTCCTGGACCCTTCTGGCAGGAGTATCTGTTGGCTGCCCGTTGTTCAAAAACAGTAAAATACATGGTGAAGGGGGGGACTATAGGTAGTGAATATGTTTCATATTATACTGTAGTAGCATGCTGAGTCAGTTATATCCTGCTACATTAGCTTGTGTCTTAGTATTTCGTATGCAATGGTCTCGGACACGCAGTCGGGCTGGTTTGCTCATTGTCCATATGGTTTAAATCCCAGCACTGGATGTCCGGAGACAAATCTGTGTTTCAACATCAATCAGTGACTCCGGAATGAGTTCTTGCCAAAACCACTTTTTTTGTGGTCACACAACACCATTTTTTTTTTTTTTTTTTAAATCTTTCTTTCATTTTTTTTTCTTTTAAATCAAGTGCCTTAATAAAAGGAAAGAGGAGAAGAGAGCAGCTCTCTCCTCTCCGAGTGGTCCACATGAAGTGCAAAAGTTCATAATATGACAGATTCAGTTCTTCTTTGTTTTTTTGTTTGTTTTTTTTAGAGAGTGTTTCTGAAGAGCTGTTTCTTAACGCTCCCCTTGGCACCACTCTGTACTCATACGATGGTCTCATCAGTCATTTTCTTGGTCAACTTTGTGGGCACAGAGCGCTGGGTGGTGTGCGCCCCCTTCATGTCAGGCATGAGCAGGCGCACTTTCTGATTGGTCCTCCTCCACTCTGAGTACAGCTGACAGTGGTACCGAAAAGACACCTGAGGGAAGGGGCAGTGTGAGGGACGGGGAAAGGAAAGCAATGTGTCAATACAACTAACAGGAAGGGCGTACAGTACAGATGAACGTTGTGCTGACTAGAGCTGCTGCTGCTGCTGCTGACAAGCTGTGAGCAGAAAGGCTCATCGCTGGCACTATTTCCTCTTTTATAATGTGGCTGGTGATAAAATGATAACAGAGTGCATCCTATTAAAGAAGACCCATTAATGACAATTAACAAACTCTTGAATTGCTGCCATGACACTCCCCAGTTATGCCTCAAACCTTGCTAAAGTGCCATTTGGGTTTCATTTAATACTACAATACTGTAAATAGTTTAAAAAGATTGATGACCCAAAATCATTGTCTGCGTATTTTCTCTGTCTGTGGAAAATTTTAATTTCAGATTCTTTAAAGTTACTTTATAAGGTACGTAAAAGCTGCCAAAGCATCATTTAAATATTCACCCAACACAGATGTGCCTAAAAAAATTTAACGCTACAGGCAACTTTTACACCAGGAGTCATCAACCTTTTCAGCACTAAGAGCTACTTCATGGGTCATATGAAGGGCTACTAGTTTGCTACACTCCTGAGGTAACAAACTCTCAGAGTTATATATTATTATTATGATTGACATTCATCTATGTGAAGACACTTATCAAGCTAATGAGTTCTCAATAATTATCAACCAAACAACAAAGTTGGATGAAATTGAATTTTAGATGCAGCTCAACGAATTGTGCAATTTTTCCAACAGGACTGCGTGCACTCATGTGGTCCTTGGGGGCACCACGTTGGTGACCACTGTTTTAAACAGACAACAGGATATTTGTGCTGCTTACCAGGGTCCAGAGGATGTAGATGGTGAAGAGGGCGATGGTGAGGGCAATGAGGCCGACCGCCTCCAGTCTGCTCTTCAGCTGCAGGTGGTCTTGCGCCCCCCTCAGACACAGCCAGCCAGAGATGGCCGCCAGGGGCGTGATGAGGAGGAAGCAGGCCATGTCGCACAGCAGGGTGCGCTTCTCACTGCGAGGGCCCGGGTCCTTCAGCCACTGGGCCAGAACACGATAGTTAATCAATGAGGTGAAAGGCAGCGTCTCTCAGTGTCATGTAGGTCGACTTCATTAACATCAGGCAACAACACAGACTTTGCTGCCATCAGCCATGCAACAGATGCCAAATCCATGTAGAAAACCTTTTTTTTTAATCCTGTGGTAAAACCTTATTTCTGTTTTTGTAACATGATCTCTTCTGGTGCAGGTGTGCAAAGCAAATAGCATGACACCCTATAAGCTGAGACAATTGTCTGTAGTGACATGGCTAGTGAGCCTAGACCTGCCTTTATTTGATAACAAAGAAACTCAGAGAAAATGTTGCTTGTGAACAGTCAAAGGAAAAACATCCTTTGATACTTGACACTTCATTTAAACCTTGTTTGCTGTTTTCCTTCATTTCGGTGATTCCTACCTGTGTCAGTGGTTGTGGCCGTCGCTCGATGGTGAATTCTGTGTGACACAGCTCACAGTAGCTGGTGTTTGAAGAGGACAGCCACTTCTCCAGGCAGCTTTTGTGCACTTTACCCAGCGTGCCGGTGCAGTCGCAAGGCGAGAGGAGCGTCTCGCCTCCGCCTCCTTCGTGACAAATCCGACACATGCCCACGTCGCTGTGGCGCAATGGAGGATGACAAGGAAATGTTGCTAAAGCACAACACTGTTATATTACGCAACGTTCATTAGGGCCCCGTGCGACATCCTCCTTCTTACCTCTGCAAGCTGACTGCTTTGACAACGGTGGAGAGTGGGCGGCCATCCTTAGCGGTAACCTTGGCGATGTACTGGGCCTGCGTGGTAGAGTCAGACTCCTCCGATTCTTTGGAGGCATCCGATTCGGCACTACCGGAGTAATCACACAGGGAGCCAGGTAGGTGGCAGCACCCTGACGAGGACATGGCTCAACTGAGGGTGACTGCGGAGGTGGAGGCAACTCGAGAGGGAGATCTGGTCCAAAAGCTGATGTCCTGCTCCTCTCCTCTACTCGTATGTCCTCCTACAGAACAAAGGTCTTCTGGTTGAAGACCAGCACATAAACAGGAAATACAGCAGGAATGACTTTAAGTGACAGCATGGAAAACAAACTAGCAATTCTGATGTAAGACTCTTTATTTTGTCTCACTGATGTCATGCTGACACATGATGACGTCCTTAAAGGAGGAAAGGCTTTAAGTATTGATAGGTTTACAAAACTAGACAGAAACACTGAGAAGTTTCAACAGAAATATCTCCAAGAAATAGCAAATCTGTCAGATGCATCAGCCAACACAATAACATAGAAGTCACACATCTGAGCCCATGCACGTACCTGCATGTCTGCACGTTGAGAACACACACGTCGGTGACTGGCACGGAATAATTAATGTTTAAAAATTAAATATACATGCACCGAGTAGGAAAATGGCAGGATTTTTTTTAAGATAAAGTGTAAATGGTGGGCTCGAGACTCGGGAAGAGTGGGCTCAGGTGGTCGTTTAAGGACGCCGAATGTCACTCTGCCAGTCACTGCACATCGTCTACCGTGGTGCAGTATTTATATTTTGACTTGTTTGGTGAAACAGTGTGCAATGCTCTCACCGTTGCAAGACACGTTTAATGTAACCTCAAATGTTTTGCCGGCTCTCATTTGAAGACAATATAAGAAAACCAAATGAGAAATGTATACTATTCAGGTGCATCAGCTATACTTTAACTAAGCATTTGTATTAAGCATCGCATCAATAATGTAGCCACTGTGTACGTGTGTGATTGATGCCCATCAGCTGCCAAAGGCTCGACAATAGCAGGAATACGTGTCAGCTGAGGAGTTATCATTCAGCGACTTGACATCTGCGGACGCAAAAGCGAGTTAAGAATGCGGAAAACACGTTAACGTAAGATAACTCACCAGATGGCCTCCTTTTTTGTATCGTTTGGCCTTGGCCTTGGCCTTGCCCCTGCGCTAACCAAAAACACTCACTCACACACACATATACAAGCACAGGCTAGCGATGCTAATTGTACAGTCCGTAGCTACAAACTATGACACTGACATCCAACCGAACGCTGGCGATCCCGTGGAGGATTAGGGGCGAGCACATGCTCCGCAGCCTCGCCATGACCCGTGGTGCGCGATCCTCCGACGATATGCCTCGAAAAGCGGGGGGGAAGAGCTCGACAGTTCCTGTCGGGATTACCAGACGCTGCTAGCGCGGCTAACGAGGCTAGCGACGGGCGAGCCTACCTCAGCATCCCTCAGCTGTGCGCGGGTCACGTGACGCGGTGGTGCATTCACAGCCCGCAGTGGTGTTGACATTGCGATCACTTCGGAGGGGGATAAACCGGTAAACTGGCGACTGTTTAGGCCGAGAGTATTGTATTTTTTCATTTTGCGAACGAAATGCCCGTCCATTCGAACAGCGCAAGGAAACAGAGCAGCATCCCCTTAATTCCCGTGAACGTTTTCACATTTTTGCGTGTTGTTGAAAATGACATTCACATTAATACGATAGAATTTTTTTTGATTTTTTTTTTTTATCGCAGCTGCTCAGGTCAGTCACGTTTCACCAATCAGCTACCCTCTTGTAGCATGACCACTGGCCACCAGGGGGCGACGTGTAGTTCTTCTCTGGGCACCTGGGATATGTTTTCTGCTGCGCCAAAGGCGAAACCGGTCACCCTTTTTTCTGGCCCAGTGAGTGTGGTAGGTCCCTGTTAATGGTAACAGAGTTGCCACTGAATCACGTTCGACCTGCTTGTCTAACTGCTATTTCCATTTGTGTGGCCAAAGTCAAAACAGAAATCACGAGTTACAACCACGGTGGGACATCATGGGACATGTTACTTTAGCACTGACAGGCACGCTCATGTGAACACAATTTCTGCACGAAAATTGCACACACTTGTTGGAGGTTTGGTCTCTAATCTGCCATGTGGAAATACAGTTTCATCTACATCCACTTGTATAAGTGTGGTTGTGTTTTGAAATGGTTACGGGTCGTGGCAGGTTTTAGTTCAATATACTGTATTTGTACAGACAGGGCTTCAAAATAAACATTTTTACTTATTTTGATGCCTGTGAATGAATAACCTGATTGAGCTTTCCACTCTGCTCTACACCAACCAAAGGGCATTGCTCCTTAGCGTACTGCACTGTTTGTATACTATCTTTAGCTGCCTACTCAGAGAAACAAACATCAACAAAAATCTGCAGGACACACTACCTCTTGTTTGTTGTTGTTTTTCCAGTCATGGAAAAAGCTTTATTAATGCATTTTCTTATATATATGAATACTAATAATGAGCACTGCATTTGAGCCGATTGATAAAAATGAAATCACCTTGATTTATAACCTTTATTACTGGATATTGCATATGTCAGTCTGATGCTCCTACATAATGTATTTGCAGTGCCACAGGAGGGAAAGTCGAAATAAAAGTGTGTGCAGAAACTGGAAGAGACAGCGATACAGATGATTAAAGACAGACAGACCGTAAAACTTATTCAAAGCGTTTGGCTTTCAATAACTTTAATTGGACTGCTACCGTTCCATCTCGTGGTCTCCTTGACGATTAGCTGTAGTCCTCATGAGCTCTAGTGGAAGGAAATAATTGGGTTTTCCTCTATTGCAGATGCTCATCTGCCCTCACGATGAGGACGCTGGCCTTAACTTTGCCGTCTTTCCCATCCTACAAATCATCATGGTATTGTCATGAATAGCAACTCATCTGGAATGCCATTTCAGTCTAAGAAAGGGTTGAGATGTTTTGTTCTCACCGTTTGCAGATTTCAAGGACAAGTTATTACTCCAATATTCAGTACTTTGGAAAAACAACTTGCATTTTGCTTTATTTCTTGTACATTCAAAGGGAAACTTGCAATAGAGTTTCATGAATGCACTTTCCTTCTGAGTATCATCCTGTTTTAACAGTATTTGTCTTTCATGTTCAACTGTTACACATTCTAGTGGAGTAGTTCTTCAGAACATGTAAGGAAATATATTTAGGTCTCTTTTTACTGCCTTCCCAGACAAAAGCAGTGGTTTTGATTTGAGGCAACTTTCCTTTTTTTAATGTGATAAATTAATTCACATGCAAATTCTAAAAATTTAAAGACATGGAAAGTCCTCCCTTCATATTCCAGGAGGAAGTTACTCAGTGTAAATAAACCCTTAAGAAAGTTGTGCTGATTGGACATTTGTAATTCCCAGTTGTAGGTGCGATGTTTTTTTGTTTTGTTTTGTTTTTACTCACGTTCTCAATTAAAAACAATACGTATGTATTCTGCATTATGCAATAACACCGAGACACGCCCTTTCATCTAACAGTGAATGCCTCTCTCCCATCCTTACGTCCAAAGTCATGGGACTTGTATAACCTCCCTAATGCAGGACTTGACACTGCTAGTTTTCTCTCTGACACCATACACATGATTCCAACTTGACATAGTGGCTCCCAATTAGAGAACATAATTCATTCAGAAGCAATATTGAATCACTGGCTGGTTTCTGTGTGGTGTCATCTGATTCTGTAGATGACTGATAAAAAAAATAGCCTTGGTAAAGAGTTAGTTAAAAACAGGGAACTAAGAAAGCTGTTTGTATTTTCTGCCACGATTAAGTGATCCCCCTTGGAGATGAATAAAGTATTCTGATTCGGATTTTGATGATAAATGAAAGCAAAACATATCTTGACTTTCCCCCAAATCACCAAAAGCTGCTGTCAACTTGCAGCTGCTGTAGGGAGATGGTAATTAAAAAAAAGTAATGAGTTATTTGAAATTTAGGAAAACAAAAATAAAAAAAAGAAAGACTTGTATTTTGTTTGATGGATATTTTACTGAATCCTCTGTTTTTTGTGTGTGAATTGTGGGGATTGACAGGGACTTAAACTTGCAAGGAGACACTGGCATCTAGATTTATAATGATTTGTTGTTTGCAACGCATTCAATTGAATGACACAGATAACATGAGATTTCAATATTGTAATCCACATTAGTTTGGAAATCCTTACTTGTATGTCTGCTCACACCAATGTAAACTTTATGAATTTTTTGTACCTGCTGAAATGTTGAAATGAACTTTCATTTAGCAAATTAGAATTTATGAGGCTCTTTTTTATTTTGGTTTATTCCATGTATTTTTCAAAATGCTGTATATTGCCCTTAAAGTGCTCCACATGATAAAGCAATGTTTTTCAACCACTGTGCCGTGGCAAACTAGTCTGCAGAGATAATGTAAGGTGTGCCATGAAAATCGTCCAATTGCAATTGGTCTAAAAAAACCCCAAAACATTCCATTGTGGAGTGACTGTGCTTTAAATGTAAGCCTATTATCCTCCCTCAATTCCTCCCAGGATATCAGCTTTGTGTGCATCTAAACAGACCAAGGTTTCACACTGAGTGTGTACAAACAAATAAAGAGACTATATTGTAATTTTTAGGCTAAAAAGTGTCATTCTATAATATTTTTGGTTCGTGCAATTTTTTTTCGATGTAATAAAAATGTGCCGTAAAAATAAACCTAAGGATGTCCAGGATGACAAATACATGTTTAACCTGATATTAAAAGATGAAATACCAAAGCAAGGTAAAACAAACAAACAAACAAACAAACAAACAAACAAACAAACAAACAAACAAAAGATTCAACGCAAACACCATTCGTTCTGTGTTTTGATGCAGCGTTAATCATTTAACATCAGTGAGCATGTGAACGAGGCATGATCAAGGCGGGGTCACGTGACGTCAGTGACCAAACCAACCAATAGGAATCGCAGGGTGGGTAGCCTATCTCTAAGAGCTCTGCCTCCTTCCCTCTCAGGCTGCTGCAGCAACGATGAAATTCGAGGGTTGTCCGGGCCAAACCCGTGCCAGTGACATATAACCAGCTGCTACGGCTCAGCAGCACGTCTGTCAGACTTTGCTCTTTGACGGTCAGCATCTCCCCGCTGCGTCTGCAAAGCGAAGCCCACGGCAGGAAGGACGCCAGCAGGCTTGACGGTGGAGGGGGAGGCTCGTCGGCCCGCCGCAGTCTGAATCAGCGAAGACTCGGCCCAGCGCCGCCTCGTCATCGACAACCTTCGACCCTCGTCCACTCGACGAGCGTCCCTCCCTCCCGCAGACTCACCCCAACCCCGTGGGAGAAGGCGCCGGGAGCCGAGGCCGTGTTGGACCCAGCTCCGCAGCTGCTTCGGTGTGTGCTGCCGCCAGGCATGCTAAACCATGAGCCAGCGGGACACACTGGTTCATTTGTTCGCCGGAGGGTGAGTCCGTCTCCTGCCGTGAAAAACGTGCTGCCTATTTTTCGGTGCCGACGACATGCCGCGTCACGTTCGGCTTTGAGTAGGTCGCTAACGTTTGCTGCTCTTTTTTTTGTTTCTCCCTCGGGTGCGCGTGCAGTTGCGACACGCCTGGCAGCTGCACGCATTTCACGTGCGAGTCCAAAATACCACTCCGAGTCGCGCGCCAGCGACCCCACTATATTCACTACGCGCACATGCAAAGCAATCGCTCGCATGCGAACCACATTGGCCCCTTTTATTTATTTATTTTAGAAGTCATAGAAGTCAAGTTTTTTGGTTTCAGTTTTGTGAGCAGCACTCTGTCCGCTCACGTGAAAGGCAACGTCGATGCGTTTCCGGTTTCAATGTTGTTGACCAGGGCTGGGAAAACTTTTTGACAGGTGGCCAAGGGGTTCTGTGATTTGACAGAGCGGCCGGAGCAACAGCAGATGGATGAGATATATGATATGTACAAAACACGTGCTCTAATGTCAACTGAAAGTGAACAAAAGCAAAGTTAGAGCAACATACGTGTCTTTGAACCCTCACGGTATTTAGTGCTTTATTGAAACGATTCTTCATATTCAGAAAAAATGATAAAATGCATCTATTTTATGTCTTACCTACTAGAAATATAATTTCTACGAGTTCGGCGGGCCGAAAGCTTAACGGCCCCTGCCTGTTGTAGAGCGTTGTAATTTTAGTAGTTTTTCCAGTTTGTTGACACTGTTCTGAGGCCCGCAGAGACAAAAATAAACAACTAGTTTAGCTGTAGCTCCACGCCAGAGGGTTTACAAAATTTAAATGAATGTTGGCCTGGTTACTGCAATCACTAACCACAAAAATATACACTGCTCAGATTACACAATTGTTCCATCTATATGCAGATCTAACACTGTTCTGTGGTGTGAATCACTCTTAAACATGTGGAGAACGGCAGTACTACTGTTGCTGATGATGGTTTGCAAACTACAAACTAGGTCACGTTTTTTGCTGAACCGAGCTGCATCTCATTCAGAGTTTGGCAGCACTGGCAGCCGTACAAACTTGTCCAACAATAGAAAGGCGACTAAAGAGTTTTACAGTTTATTGCCTGCTGTGTTTAAAAATCCACCATCTTCACCGTCCCAGTGCCTTCACCTACGCAACAATTCACACTTCACCACAGTGATCGCAACACAGCTCTCCTCTCGCCAGCCTTTTAGAGAAGGTTACATATGAAGACATATTTAAACAACCAGATCAGTTTAGTCTGGCCCTGTCCACACCATAAGAAACCAGCTGAAGTCCTGCCTCAACGCAGGCCTCCTTCTCTCACTCCTGTGTTGCATGCTGCAGAGAGCAAAGGGAAAGTGGGCCAAGGGTCACTGCTGCCTCTGAGCATGAATGTGGGCTGGTCTTTTGAAAGGTAAATATAGCTGGGACTACTCAACAGGGGCTGCAGCTCCAACTATTATCCTTCAAACGCAACACATGGGACATTTTTATGCAGGCCCTTTTACCAATAAAGAGGAAGCTCACTTTTTAAGTATTGTTTTAATTTAATTGTGAGCTTCTGCTCTCATGCTACTTATAAATGGAGACAGACTCACTAGTGATTTCTGAGACCCTTGACCTAGATAACATTATGGTTTCCAGTTTGTTGAGTATTTCTTTTTTTGATTGAAGTTTTGCCAATGAGTCACTTTACGATTGAATGCATGAGGAACCAGGATCACATTTCTTCGGTTGACTTGGCATTCCTCACTGTTTAAATGTGTGAAGTTGGAACTGATTTTTATTGCCGAATGCTGTCGTCTTGCACTACCGCAACAAACCAGTTCTCTACATTTCCTACGGCCTCTTGGGTTGCGAGCACTACGTCTCTTTTGAGCAAACAAGTACATAACAGATGCAATGTAACTATCGCTGTGGACAGCGTCAAGTGACAAAGTGCATCATAATTCAGCCAAGGAATGTCCTGTTTTTTCCCTTTTGAGTTACAATTTGGGCTGCCATTTTAGCTTGCTGTGCCAGTGTTGGCAGAGAGATTTGCATGCACTGAAATGATCGCAATGCTGGTCCAACCAGTTAACATGGAGAACTTCATATCACTTTTCACTCTTGATGTTATTAAATGCTGCAAAGCAAACATTGAGAAACGGCTTTGCATGTTTCAAGGAGTTAGGTTTGCTACTGGGCCGTTGTTGGTTTGAGTTGCTTGAAGCTGCGTGCAGTGTGATCAAACTAGTCGCGGCTTCCACATTGTCTCCGCCAGCATTTGGCACATGGTCGTGCCAGGTCACAGTGTCTTGATGCCAGTTTGCTGTGTTAGCATTTTGGCACAAGAAAGACAGTTGGATTGTGTTGGAACAATTTGCTTGTCAGTTTCACAAGATCCCCTGAAGGGAATAATAGACGGCCACAAGCTCCATGTGACGTTACTCAGATGAGTCATCAGAATCTTGCTTGTGTTTTGTGAGTTCTGCAGAAGTGCAAGTGCTTTTCTCTTCTCGCCATGTTCATGTGCTTTTCTTTGTCCACCCTCTTCCTTTGGTCTTTATCTCCCAACTCACCCCCTCTCAGATGTGGAGGCACTGTGGGAGCCATTTTGACCTGTCCTCTGGAAGTGGTGAAGACGAGACTGCAGTCTTCTTCCATCACCCTCTACATCTCTGAAGTCCAGCTCAGCACTGTGAATGGAGCCAGTGTGGCCCGTGTGGCCCCACCTGGTCCTCTACATTGTCTCAAGTAAGATCTCTGGAAATATGAACTTCACTTTGTGAAAAAAAATGACCTACAGATCTTTTTTTTTATTGTTATTATTATGACTAGCAAAACTTTTCATTTGCTGCACTTCTTTCTGACCCTTACAAACCCCTCAGTAAATATGCATTTTTTCCCACTTTATTTCTTCTTTTTATTTGGTAGCAGAAGAATGGGAAGCAAGAGTCTTAAGTGGAATACAAAGTAATAGTTATTATTATTATTATTATTATTATTATTGTTAATAATTATTATTAAATTAGAATTGTTGGTTGATATCTTTCTCTAGAGAGAAAAATGACTTTGAAACACTGGTAGTTTATGTTTGATATATTGATTAGGTCATTGATTTGAGCTCATCTAAGTCCTTGTACCAAAGTGAATGTCATTTCTAGTATTATCCTTGGAAGAGAATGCTGTTGGCAGAGAATAGACGCTGCTGTTACGACATGTAGGGCAAACCAGGGCGGAAGAGAACAGCACACAGACAAGGAAAGAAAAAAGTGGGTCAGCATTGCAGAGAGGCGCAGACATCTCTCCACTTTAGAACCAAGTGCGTCACTTTAAAACCTGATCCGTTCCATCTATTCTTTACGCACTGTTAGATGCTGCCTGTCATGTTTTCAGTGAGAAGTAGATTTCTGCCCGGACCTAAAGATGCTACCAACACGGACAACAAAACAAGGCAATTCCTGTCTCGTCTTTTGGCCTCTGTGTCAGGTGTAGGAGGACTTGGTGACGGACCTCTATTGGAATTAGGGTACCGAGGTAGATTAGAAATCTAGTGAGGATCTTTGAAATGGGGTTGAAAAAAACAACCCAGACACGTGTGCAGTGATAACGCTACCATAAACAGCGATAAAGCAAGGACATGCGTGCCGTTTGATTTATTTTGGGTGTCTCGGTTTGTCAAACACGACCTGGTGTGTAATGCCAAGCTGTGTTGAGTGTCCGGGCCTGGCAGGTCACTCAAAAAGTGAAGCTGACCTCTGGCGACCTTCTTTGCCAGTAAATTTAGCAGCAGATGTGGAGGCTTTCTTTGCTAAATGAAGCAGAGTGTCGGGTTTCAAACAGCCGCAGTGTGTTGCATGATTTTATGGCCCATTCTGACACGCTGTCCAAATATTAACGGGTCAGTCCTGAATTTTATGTAATGGTACCTCTGTAAAGGCATTTCTGAATACAACATTACAAGTGTTATTACATGTTCGCAATGTGTTTTTGCTTTCTTATCCAGTTAATGCTGTTGCACGTTTTGTGAATGTGGCTGTTTTTGGAGAGAATGTCGTAGTTGTGCAGTGTGCACACAGTAGACTGTCATTGGCCTTTCAGTCAGGGATTGTTACCTTGCATTCAACAATCACATTACCCACATTTTAGGAACAAACTAGAACGACTGCTTGCTTTTGTTTTTCTTACTTTTGCAAGATGTTGAATAAAATAAATGTTTTCCTGCTATCACCTTTGATGTATTTGTTCCATCTTTTATTGGGTGTCCCACAAGGGTTGGAATTTCTTTTTTGTCATTATTTTAACCTCATTTCATGAGAGAACAGGAATAAACACAATTTTATTAGAAAATCCTTTTAGACAATTTCATTAGAGCCAATGATAAACAAAACCCCCCTTTTTTTTTTTTTTTTTTTTCCTAAGCCAATGACCTAATTGTGTATCTTAAGTGAAATGCTCTCTGTGCACAGGCTGATCCTGGAGAGAGAGGGGCCCCGCTCACTCTTCAGAGGCCTGGGACCAAACCTCGTCGGTGTGGCACCTTCCAGGTATTTTTTTTTCCACTCTCGCTGAAACTCAAATTCCAGTGTCTCATTCACGGACTCCCATTTTTAGCTCCCAACTTGACCAGCAATGATCAGATAACAGAACTGCGAGACACGTGGATGCTTTTGAAGAACGCTGTGCTTTTTTTTTTTTTTATCCTCATGGGTTCCATTTGGGAGCGGCGCTGATGCTGTTACTCTCACCTGCATGGTTGTTATCCATCCGGTCACATTTCTATAACCTTGCTGAAAGCTACATCTCAACCCAAACATCTGGCTGTATGCAGCTGTCAGTCACTCACCATGTGACCCTTGTTGTCTCTTGTTATAATGGTGGGGTTGTTATCTTGAGCCTCGTGCGTTTGTGCTCGTGCCGCTGCGTGGATGTGATTGTCGTCGCTGACCTCTCTGCTGCAGCATCACATGAGCATGATTGTCCTCCCCATGTTGATTTCTTTCATTTCCTGTCTGTGCATCGCGGTCGTCCGCTCTATCCTCGTGAAAGGTTTACATATTCAGTATCGTGTGCAGTCCTGTTCCTAACCAGCCTAGGCTGCCTCCTCCTGTTTGGCTCAGACTGTGTGTGTGTGTGAGTTCATGTGTCCTGTAGGCTTGTAGCGCAGCTGTGGAAGCATCAGTCTGTTCTCTCTCCATGACAGCTAGAGGACACCCAGCTATAGGAAAATGTTGTTACGTAAGAAGCAGCAGATGACGCTGTTCCTCATGTCTTCAGTGCTGTTGAAGTTATTTTTTTAACTGTTGCTGCTGGAAGGCATGCGCTTATGGCCTAACCCCTGTGAAAAATAGCTTCTTCTTCTACAGTATTTTTTGCATCTTTTTCACCTGGTGTAGTTTGCCCTGAATAATGCTTAAACTGGCAGCCTGACATGGTTATTGATTAACAAGCTGGAATTAAGCCTGTTTTATTGCTGACACGATGGAAGACTCTGACTCTGGCAACCCCAGATGCAGTTCCGCTCCATTTAATGACACATTGATTAAGATAAAGTTTAAGCTTGTGATGCTGTATAATTAAGTTGATTAAACAGATTCATTACTCCGTAACTACAGGAACAGTTCAGCGTTGCTGGGCGACAGAGTTATTGTGTCTTGGTGGAATTTGGTAACAGTTCTCTGATGCTGCTTTAAAAATGGATAATAGTCCACATGCTAATGAGAGCCTCCTGTACCTGTTAGCAGACACACGAGTAACACAGTGCACAAGTACAGGCAGAGCATCTTTCACCATTAGCGTGAACTCAGTAGGTGCGACGGATGCTCTGCGCCTTGTCCATTCAGCTGTATGTGCACTGCACATGTGCAGGAGGACTGTCAACGTGTGCTTTTAGCTAAGCGTGAGGATTGATGGGTGTGTCCGCCAGGTTTAATTCCACTCAGCGGAAGTATCAAATAAATCCTGTGATTATTATTACTATTTTTTTTTTTTATGAGTGAGCAGCAGCTTAAATAACGGGAGATAAATCTGCTACACACACGTTCAGATGGATAAAAATGGCTCAGGCTGAGTGCCACTAAACTCCCCATGTGCTAATGTATCACTTATACACTTATGCATGTTGTTTTATTTTCATTATGTTTTATTTTCAATAATATTTAAATGAATGGAATGTATTCATAATGAAAATTGTCAGATGTAAAGTCACATTTTCTGACAGTGTTAGTTGAGGTAAAAAAAGTGTTTTTTGTTTTTTTTCTTTGCCATGGCTCAGGCCAGACCAGCAAGTAAAGTCATTCCTTTAAACTCCTGACTCTGCTCCTTCTAAGGGCCATCTATTTTGCGGCCTACTCAACAGCCAAGGAGAAGCTGAATGGCGTCCTGGAGCCAGACTCCACGCAGGTGCACATGATCTCGGCTGGGATGGCAGGTAATGAATGACCTGTCCCTCTCCTCTTCCTCTTCCTCCTCCTCTTCCTCCTCCTCCTCTCGTCTGTCTGTCTCTCTGTCTGTTAAACCTTCCTGTTGGTCTGTTTGTCCGTCTGTCAGTCTGAATAACGTATGAATCACTTTTGGCTTTTTATTTAAATCTACAACAAAGGTCTTCCAGCAATTTTCACCCCCCCATTATTGTCTTTGATAACAATTTTAAAACCCCTCTTCATTTTTGTTACCCCCCTCCTTCAATATACATGTGTAGGGTAGTCACACGTTTAAATCTTGTGAACGCTGAACGCTTGCTAAAGTAGTTATTCTGTAAGTCCTCCTGACGTACCTGTTTCATGTCTACAACATATCAAAATGTTTTTTAGAAAGCACAATTTGAGACTCTTTGGATCAAAAATCAGCCTCACTGTTTTTATTGTAAAGAATCAGTAGCTTCAAAGCTTCTGAAGCCTCCTACAAAAACACCTTTCTCTTTTCTGCCCATGGTGGTCTTGCTTGCCAGCTCACTTGACAACAACAAGATAAATCCTTTTCTGACGAGACTTTAATGAAATTAAAACAAGAGAGTTCCATCTACAAGACAATTTCTAACAATCACGTTTCAGTTTTGGCACCTATACAATGTCTGAGTTCACCTGTTTGGAACCAAGAAGAAATCTAATTGGTCCTCAAAGTTTGGGTTGTGCTTTCCTCCTCTCCTCGCCCTCTCCCCCTTTTTGTACTCCATTATTTTTTCTTCCCCTTACTTCCCCCGTTTTATTTGACTCTATATTTTTATTTATATATTTATATTCTATCGTATTCGAGTCCTCCCCGGAGGACTCTGTAAATAATTTAACATCCCAGTTGTCACTTAAACAGTGTGGTCTGGGCCCCCTTCTTTGCTCTGTGCATAGAGGAGAGAGCACTGCCCCCAAAGGTCAAGCGGGGCCCCTGGCACTCAGGCGGACACGTCAGGTAGCACCCCATCTCTTTACACTGGTATGATATCAAAAGCAAAGCAAAGCAAACGTCATAGTCCATTTCATTATGACTTCGAGAGACGCAACACTGACTACTCTTCTGTTATGTCAGCGTAGCCATTGGCAGGGTTTACTGCCGGTTTGCACTTGGAGCTCCCTGATAGAGGCTCTCTGTTACTGCAGAGCCCTCCCGCTTCGTCTGAAGCCAAGAAATGCTAGCCTTGTCACTGCCACAGAAGGTTGCAATTGATGTTTGTCTTGTCACGATCCATCAGAACCATCAGTCCGTCCTTCAGACAGCTGGCCACCGGCCCCCTCGTGCAGGGTAGCTCCCGAGGAAGGTCTCCTCGAGTGCGTGACCTCGGGAGCACCGTCACGAGCAAACAAATATACACATTAATGTAAACAAACCTAATCTTATCTTTAGGTTGGTTGCCTTTGGCCCCTGTAATGATTGACAGGTTGACATCTGTGCAGTCAGTGCATGTGCTATTTCCCAGACAGATTAACCTGAAGGAAAAAAATAGACATGTTTGTTGGTTGTGTATTGCCTCTCATCTCATCCCTTTCATCCAACCTATTTTTGTAAATTTGCTGCTGTTCGTGTATTTCCTGGTATGCATGGCGGGCAGCCTGAGACCTGGTGAAAGGAAGCTGGTCTGACTGTGTCTCTCAATCCTCTCCCAGTGGTAAATCTAAAGCCTGCCGGCCTCCTGTGAAAGTAGGACAAACTCCGGCATAGAAATAATATGAGGATTATGCGTCTGGGGAAGCATTACAAAGCACCGTGTGCTGCAGCAGCAGCAGCGTGCCCTGACGCAAATTCATATAGTCACATTTGGAGGCTGTGCTTCTAACTTGATACGCAGCAAAGCTGTGGGTTCATCATTTCGAAAATTAACTTCTTCCTCAGACTGGAGACTTGATGAGGCTACTGATGCTGGAGACAATCAGTGAGCCTTAATGTTTTTTGAAGTAATGCAGGAAAGAGGCTCCAACTTGATTTGAGCTGATAATTTCTGCCTTATAGTAAAGCTCCTCTTCCAGTAAGGCTTCTGTTAGTGCTATTGCACAGTGGTTTGGGTTGCATTGAGGCCTCACCTGTGTTGCTAATGGTACAATTCATCTTCATGTTGGTTTGGTCTAGCACAAAAATAGCAAACTTTGATAATTAAGAAATATCTACTGAAAGCTACTGCAGCGGTTAACTGAGTTATTATTGTTACCTCTGTGTATTATTATTGATTTTATATATATATATATATATATATATATATATATATGTATATATATCTATCTCTGGAATATGTATTCTTGGAAAGTTGTGTTCGCTTTCCCAGCCTGAACCCTAACCTGACAAACTGACTGCAGTAAGTTCAGAGTTCACCGCAAACATTGAGGTTCGGCATTGAACAGTCAGTCAGTGTTTGACATTGAGGAGAGTTTACCTCACAACTCCTCCAGGAGGTGTTTGATCTGTTTTTCCAGAAATGGGTCGGCTCCCTAGAAACTCTCCTGCTGCAGTTAGGAGAGGTTTTTGTCTTTTTGTTGTCGTTTCATTTCATCCCAGTTTAGTCCAGAGACTTTGTTGAGTCACACTCCCTCTGTGGTCACTCCTCTTGTCATCCCATGCCCACACAGCGCACTCCTCATCCTCCCATCACTGTCATCCTTCGCCTTCACGTCTGTCACACTCTAAGACAAGGTTAGCATTTCTCTCCCTGTCCCTTTGGAGCTGCCACCCGCTTTGAGTCAGCGTTAAATTCCTCACATGTACATCAAGGGCACAAAATGTTGTGACGATGACACAACCAGTGCCTTTGTGTCAGTTTTTGCACCTCACTCCGGTGACACCAAGCCGGTAGCTGGGATTGGATTGTCTTCTGAGATCTAATAGGAAAGGTAAAGTGTTAATTAATTAACAATATTAACCATGATATGCTTTTATATACACATATATAAAAAATAAAGTATGAATTTCCGTGGTTGGGATGGAGTTTGGGGGAAGATGTGAGGAAGGGTCTGTGCAGCCCCTCTCATCTCTTCTCCAACAGTTGAGTGGCGGGGTGGTGGGTGGGGCCGGGGCTGGTTGCTTGCTTGCTTGGAGGGTTTTGGGGGTGGATGGGACTGCTGCTTGTGTGTGATTGTGGTACAGAACAGGCTGTGTCTATTTTAGGGCTTTACTCTAACGCTCTCACCTCTGCGTGGTTGGGTGGGAGACCCCCGCCAACTGTGCCCCCCATATCTGCAGGCTACTAGCTGCAGCGGGGAGGAGCTGGAGGAGCTTTGCCCCTCCCTCGTGAGTACACGCCAGAGACGCTACTTCCTTCCTCTTCCCTCTTTTTTTTTTTTTTTGCTCTCCTACTCTCTTTCTTCCTCTCTTTTGTCAGAGCTGTGTCAGCCTCTCTTCTTCATGCACTCGCCGTCGGGCCGTCGGGCTGTGTTGCTCTGATACACTAGATGTGACAACAGGTCTGTTTGTTGCCATCATCCAAGATGTTTGTTTATTTATTTATTTTTTATTTCAACTGCAAAATGGCCAAGGGTTCTTTTTTTTTATTCCTACATGTCACATCACTTGTATCAGAAACTTTAATTAGAAGCTTTGTGTCATTTTTCCAATGATGCAAAGTTCCTCGAGACTTAGAGCCACATCCCACATGTCAAATTTTAACAACAGTGTATGTTACGCTAGGTGTCTGTTCAAACAATCATTCAACACTAATAACTCAAACCAGCTTGTGTACACATTTAAATCTGCTCCATGTGTAGTGGGGAAGTGTGTTTAAGGCGTTCATTTCTGACTGTCTTAACCTGAGCGAGTGCTGAAAGCTCAGACATGACATGAAAACAAGACAAGGTCTCTACTGTCTGCAAGTGATGACTGCACTACACCTCACCTGAGAGGTTGTTTTTTTGCTCAATAATTGAACAAACTCCTGTTCACCTGTTTTATTTCTGTCTCTGTGCTTTATTAGATCTACTAGTTGGACCAGTAGCGTTTTTTTAGGTGTCTAACCACTGTATGTTTTTTTTGTTTCTTTTAAATCACAGATTAGATATTGATGTGTTTATCTACTGAAGGAATACATGACTAAAATAAGAGCAGCCATACCAAGCCTACTGTGCAAACTGCATTTTTTATTATTTTTTATTTTTTGTTAGGATGGTAACAAGTCCATCACAAGGCAAATTAAAACACTAAAGACAGAAGTGCCTGTGTGCATCTTCAGAACGGATCCTGTTTTTTCATGTATGAAATTTTTATTATAAGCCCAAAGGTCCTTACATACCGGGCAAAAGACGAAGCGACGTGAATAAGCGACGTGAAAAGACCAGTGTTACGCTGCCGACTTTTTTTTTTTTCTATACACACCAAGCGTGACGTGAATATGCGTCTGAAATTCGCTAAGCGACTGAAGTTTGGGGCTCAGGAGAAACAATGGAGTCGACTGCATCCTCAAGTGAAGTATTTGGGTTCACCTGATATTGTTCTTCAGAGAGGTGTTGCAGCCGTTGAATTAATGACTTTCGTATGCCGACTACCTTAGTTTATAGTGGACATGTGTTTTCTGCTTATTGTATTGCTAAAATGATTATACTATATTATTATTATTTGTTTTTTGTGTCTTGAGAGGGCGTGTTGTGTGCGTCAGTTGGATATGTAGGTCAGGTCAATACGCGGCGGCGCAGGTGGAAGATGAAGAAGAAGCGGCGATAATAAACCGTTTTCTGACCACATTTAAGTTCCTGTTGCCATAAAATATTTCTTCATTTTTCCTTTGGATGTTTTTATCATTTAGACAGCTTTTCTGAACAGATTTAAACCAAAGAATAAAATATATGAGAAGTTTTGTTTTATGTGCGTAAAAAGAAACACTGCCTTCTACACCACGGCTTTTACAAAAAAATAAAATAAAATAACGACACAAGAGGAGATGGGTGAGTTCAACACGACCATCCAGGAGCTTAAATTTGACCCGGTGAAATTTGACCAGAAGTTCAAAATGTCTGCCTTTTCGCTCTGCGATCATTCGCTGCCGGTGTGCACGGTGCCATTGACTTCAATATGTTTTAAAATAGCGCAAATTATTCGCCCGAGCGAATTCGCTCCCGGTGTGTAAGGACCTTAAGAGCTCTTATTAGCATTTCAGCAGAAAATGAAGGCAGTCAAATGAAAGTACAACTGAGCTGCACTCTGTGGCCCTGCTCGTCCTCTCCCCGCTCTTCACTGTTAGATATTCGGAGCACGCACAGCCGCTGCCTGCACTCAAGTTAGTCGAAACACTTGAGCGGGAGTCGCTGTTTTTGCACATTTTATGTGTCTGCTGCATTTCAAGATCAACATTTTCATCACACTTTTTGTGGAGCACAGTTTTTAACCAGCGTAACTCCCTCAGATTTTGGCTCCAACCAGCCAAGCAGCCGAGCAGTAGTCCTGTGAGCCTTTTTAGTGAATTGCTTTCTCACTGCCATAACGTAGACTTAGGTGATTTCAGATTTGTCTTCTCCCAAATGCCTCTGCGTCTGTCTGAACCTCTTGTCCTCCTGAATTTCCCAGGGTTCACAGCCATCACAGCCACCAATCCCATCTGGCTGATCAAGACCCGTCTGCAGCTGGAGACCAGGTGAGGAACCTCCCACCGTCCCACGTGCGATGCACTCGACGGTGTGCGTCATTTGCTGACGCCACAATTGCAACTTTTCCCTCCAGAAACCGGGGCGAGCGGCGGATGAACGCATTCGAGTGCGTGCGTCGAGTCTACCAGATGGACGGACTGCGAGGCTTCTACAGAGGGATGTCGGCCTCGTACGCCGGCATCTCCGAGACCGTCATCCACTTTGTGATCTACGAGAGCATCAAGCGCAAGCTGCTGGAGTCTAAAGTGCGCGCCAGCATGGACGAAGACGAAGAGGTGGTCAGAGACGCCTCAGACTTTGTGGGCATGATGCTGGCGGCGGCCACCTCCAAGACGTGTGCCACCTCCATCGCCTATCCTCACGGTAACTGTTGCCTTCGGAGCCACTGTAGAATAACACAGACCAGTCAAAGGTTGACTCAAACCACCACTAAAACCAAACAACATGGTGGCAGAAAAGATCAGTTTCGGTCTGTCTCGCCACATCCGTGTGAACTCGCTCTTGTTCCTCCAACACAATCCAATCGCTGTATCCACTGTAGAAGAGTTCAGTTGAGTCCACTAGACTGGTTTTGCTGTTTCGCCTCTCAAGAGGCTTCTTGACTTCAGAAAAAGAGGTCAGAGAGTGCTGTGTATACAACTGCCACCTTTCACAGGCAGCCTCATTGGGGCGTGAGAGTAACGACTCACATAGGTTTCACCCTCTTGGCATATCACACCTTTGCCAATAGGAGGGACCAACAGTCAGAGTTTCCCAACTTGTGGGCTGCAGAACTGTTTGGATTGGGTCGTGGCTGCGTGGGCAGTTTATTTTTTTTTAAAGGGATTTTTAAAATATATGTATTTATAGAAAAAAAATTGGCCATTTATTTTTTGGCAGGTCACACAAATCCATACTTTTCTCAATAATTTATTTACAAGACATGATAGGAAGTTGGCTAGCACTTTTACTTTTGTAAAATAAATTTGAGTGCTGACGAGCTGCGCAACTTCATGATAAGGGGAAAAAAGGGGTCGTGAGACTCCACCAGTGAAACCTCTGCTTTAAGTCCAACTTTTACCACCTCTTTTTAACCTTTATTATTAGAAAAGAAGATTTTGGATTAGAGGCAAAACGTCTTCAAGATAGTAAAACCAGTCCTGTAGCCTCAGCTTAACCCTTCTACACTTCTACACACTATCCACTATCTGCTGTTTTTATCAGTTGTATAACAGAAGATTCTCCAGGCTGACAAAGATTCTTTATCAAGCAGCTGATATGTGTTGGATCTGGGTTGTCGGCCATTACACGTGCTGACCTCGCTCTACTTCTCCAATTGCAGAGGTGATCCGCACACGGCTACGAGAGGAGGGCAGCAGGTACCGCTCCTTCTTCCACACACTACTGACAGTCCCCAGAGAGGAGGGCTACCGGGCGCTGTACCGCGGCCTCACCACCCACCTGGTCAGGCAGATCCCCAACACCGCCATCATGATGTGCACCTACGAGGTGGTGGTCTACCTGCTCGGCCGTTAGCTCACCCCGCGCTCCTCCAGCCGTGGTTTGGTTTGTTTGTTGTTTTCAAATGAGAGGAAGATGCTTCATGGCCGAGATGCAGGCGGACAAAACGTGAAAGAAGATGACCAAAAAAAGAAAAAGGACAAGCTGTAGCTGGCCATCCGCCCATCCTCATCCATCCTTCGTCTGCCAACAGGGAGCCACCCAGCCGAGTTTGGGTCAGAGGTGGGACGACGCAGCTAAACAAGTGCTCACATTCATAGCGGCGACTGACTCCATCTCTTAGTATGTTGAGTTTTTTCTTAGGATGGAAGAGGTGGTGATGTCTGGCACTTAAAGGAGAAGGAGAAGCAGGAGTTTAAGCACAATTCAGTTGCCTTAACAGAGAGGATTTTTGTTGTTCTTGAATGTTTTCCATTGTTTTTTTTCTTTGGCTTTAGAGGAAAATCAGCTTTACTCTCTCACAGGTATTACCTGCAGGTACCTCACGTACAGTGCGATTAGGATAAACCTCAAACAACCAGGGGGATGTGTGAACGTGCCAAGACTGAGATATATTTTAAAAAGAAAAACAACAGCTTGGCCAATCTTGAAGATACATTTCTCTGGATTTATTTTAATTCTTTTCGGTTCTGTCACATCACATTTTTGAATAATAAGTGTGATAGAGATACTACCTATCTTTTTGCACTGCCTCAAGCATTCCCCTCTGAAAACAGTCGTCAACAGCTCACACACACTTACACAGACACACACACACACACACACACACACACAGACTGACATACGTACCCAGTGACGAGCCTGCGATGGCCTCTCGATCAATCAATCATTCATACGCACCAGGACGTAGCCTGTGTCCGTGCTGAGCAGGCTGTGGTCCTCCTGTGACTCAGTGATGCAGTTTTTTGCTTGTCACTACTGTGTGTGTGTGTGTGTGTGTGTGTGTGTGTGTGTGTGTGTGTGTGTGTGTGTGTGTGTGTGTGTGTGTGTGTGTGTGTGTGTGTGTGTGTGTGTGTGTGTGTGTGTGTGTGTGTGTGTGTGTGTGTGAGAGACCGTGCTACACTGATAAATGAGTGTTGAGTGCATTTGCAGCCCTGCTTGGCTGAATCATTGAATTAAAACGTCCCCCACATTTTCCTTCCCCTAATGGTTCATGTGGCAGGGCGCTGCAGTAGGTCGGCAGTGCGGTCAAGCTGCTGAACCTCACCGCAGCTCCTGTCCTCCAGTGGCTTCCAACTGACCTGATGACATGCACTTTTGTGGCCTTCGATGGCTTGTGCTTTGCATTTCTTTTTGTGCGCACAGTTTTAACTTGTTTGACGCAAAAGAAGGAAAAAAGTATTAATACTGTATATCATAATGGTATTTTGCGCAACAGTTCTTATAGCAGATGTATTGTACAGTTTAGACTTTTCAGTAGTTTTGTGAATGACGTTTAAAATGTGTGTGTACATAATACAGATAACGGATACTGTATATTCATATCGTTTGATGTTTGTTGTTGATGCAGATGTATCTTCATGCTGTAGTATGCATTTGCATTTTATTGCATTTGCTTTTTTTGTGCAATTTAACCTTTGTTTTGATGGATGTATATTAATATTGCCTGTTTTTTATTTTGTTTTTCAGGGTTTACATATTTCCTGATTATTTTTTTCTCTCGCAAAAGATTTGAATGTTGAAAATTGCAGAACACAACAGAACATGGAGCAGTCAGTCAGGGCTTTAATTGGCCTATCTGCTATCCAAATTGTTGATAAAGTACGTATAATTCTGTTGACTTATCTTTTAGCAGCTCTTAAATGGCAACTTTTAACGTGCAGTATTGGTAATAACATTAGAAAACGAGTGGCCTTGCTAACATCTAGTGTGCAATTTTTCACATTGAAATAATCTGCAACCTTTCAATCTGTTAGAAGTATGAATTTAATGGTTCTATTTACATTCATAGACTAAGCACCTGGTGTTATATCATCTAATGGCATTATTTGTTCTTAGACATTGCCTAGCCCATAACTGTAGTCAGTTTTAAAGATTCAAATTAATTTAAATATATCTAACATACAATTTGCTGTGAACCGGTAACGGCTTTTTTCGGCCTCTTGCATGAATGCACAAGGGTATTACAAGGTATGATTACCAGGTGTGACATGAGCATTACGAAATTGTTACAACTGCATTGTTTTTATTTTCTTCAATTCAGTGTCAGTATGCAATTCAGCATTATCAACTTTGGACAGGACGCAGCCTCTTTAAGGGGGTAATAGGCCCTTGGACTACGGTTTATGTTGTACTCAATGTTGTACATTGTCTATTTCTGTTTTTTAACAAATAAAATTAAAAGTTAAAATAAGACGAGAACAGCTTGTTTTTAATCGTATTTTTTTTTTCTTTTCTTCAAAATTCAACGATTCAATCAAATTGAAAGGAGGTCATTGTACTCATCGAAGTCCCCCGCTAGAGGGTGCCAACTATTTCTTAACAGATTCATACAATCGCAAGTTAAATGTGGCCAAATTTAAAAACTGGGCTTCTATGGCACACACGAGAGACCACATACATTTACACCTTAACCGGTCTGGACACTTGGTTTTCAATTCCTTTGCTTTCCCTTCCTTATATTATTAACAAAAGGATGAATCAATAAGTGTGGAGGATGCGGATGCTGAAATAATCCATCCAAACGTGTTATTTTCTATTTTAAAATGACCACGGACCTTTGTATTGATTAACTGGTGCAGCCATGTTGCTTACACAGCACTAAGTGTCCCTGCTAACGTTCGATGCACATTATGGTGCGACCTCAATTTGAGCAAAAACAAACAAACAAACAAACAAACAACAACAACAAAGAAAAACACCAATTGTGATTTCACAGCAGTAGGACTCCGCTCATCTGGAAGTGTCTCATCACTTCACGACTCGCTCGTTTGTTGTAACAATATTCAGCCATAATACACAAGATTCCAAACGGCAGGAAAATAAAGCGTGGATATGTTGGAACATTCAGGTGCTGTAGGAATCAGGGCAATTCATTTCGTTAATGCCGTCTTATTACTGACCGCAGAGTAAATGGTTTTCAAAGTTAATCAGAAATCAACATATGTTTGTCAATATTCAGACTTTCAAACGAGGATTAAAAATCATGAAAGCATAAAGAGATGTGCACATTGTATGTTAGGGATTATTTTTTAGAAAATCAAATATCGCGAGAAGAAGTTATTGAAGTTATTGAGTCAGTGTGGCTCTTTCTCCCAGCAATAAACCACTTAATAATACAAACTAAAATTCTAACATCCATCAAAAGATTGTCTTTGTTTCGTCATATTCAAAAAATATCCTCAAGATTTGAGCTATTTTGGTGTAGTTGTCTAATTTTAACTAAAATTGTGATCAGACATTGAATGCACCGTTCTGGACTGAACCAATCATTCGAGAGCTTTAAGGTGCGTGGTTTCGGGAACGACCAATCAGCGTCGGCGTTGCGAAGTCGATGGAATCCCGATACAAGGCAGCTGCTGGCCGCCTGGATGCGCTGAGCTGCTGCCTGCCGCTGCACAGCGCAACAAAGAAGGAACCGCAGCGGCGGAGAGACACATGTAGCGACGCTGGAATATTAGCGGCTGTTTCCAGCGGAGAAGAAGACACGGAACTCCGGGTCCTCCTCCGCTTCTCATGTGGAGAATCGCTCGGAATCAAAGTGACGCCTGGCGGCGGGGAATTTCTGCCCTGTAAGTGTTTCTGTGTTTACACTGGAGAAACTGAGCGCCGCTACCTGGTGATGTTTACTTTCCTTTGAAACACGCGGCTGGTGTCTGGATCACATCGCTGTTGTTATTGAAATCTTGAGCTTTTGAATCTTCGGTGTGAGACGCTATTTTATGTGCTTTTGCTGTAACTTCTCGCAACAATCGCATCAGAATCACTGACACAGCATACCTGTGTGTGTGTGTGTGTGTGTGTGTGTGTGTGTGTGTGTGTGTGTGTGTGTGTGTGTGTTTTCTCTCACATTGTACTTCTGTTGCTCCACCACCTCAGTTGTCATGTTTTCTCCTACATACCAGGATGCAAAGCTTTGCTAAATCATCACCCAGCATATAATGTATGTATACTTTAATTTCAACTGGTTTGTTATAATTAACGATTAGTGGATACTTCTAATGGAATATGTCTTGTTAATGGTTCACTGTTGCTCGGCACTGAAAAACATTGATTATTTTATCTTTTTATTTAGTTATAAAAGTGTGTACATTTTTGCGTTGAACCGCAAAATAGACCGCACTTGTACCTCCTCGTCAGTAGGTGTCACACTCACGCTCACATCTTCATTGGCACTGGCTGGTATTGCACCAAATTATGTCTAACTGTAATGGCATTAACTCACTGAGAGCCAAATGAATGTGACAGCTAATTTATGAGATTATGAATATTACATGCATTTTTATTTTTTTTCACTGACTATTTCATCACAGTAATTTTTCCAGAAATATTTTTTAGATTTTTTTCTCCAATGGATCATTTGGTTGCCTGTATTACAGAGACATTGCCTGGATTGGATTTCTCTGTGTTCTGACAGTTGAAATAATCAGTTGCTTTTGTGGCAACACCTCACAGATTGAAAGGCTGCGACGGGTCAGAGGGCAAGGACGAGGAACATGAGAACAGGTGGTCAAGGGGGCAGCGGAGTGAGGAGAGGAGAGCTGGATGGATGAGAAGAAAGAAAGCATGGATAAGAGGACGACGAGGAGAACAGTGGTAGGGAGAGAAAGATTTAAGAAAAATGAAGAGTGGCAGCAGGAGCCAGTAAACGGCAAGTTCTCCGTCACGTGTGACAGGTGACGTGTTGTTTTACTCGGCGTGCCAGCAGGTAATAGATGGGCTGGGTGATCTTCCCGGTGATGGATGAGCTGTCAGATACGGGAGGAGGGTTGCGGGTTGGAATGGAGAGATGGATCAGGAAAGGAAGGAAGGAAAGAGCAATTGTGATGTCGACAACGGTTCATTCATCTGTCGCAACTGGCCAGTTGTTCGCTGCAAAACTGTTGTTAACTCACCTTTCTCCTCACGCTAACTCCGAAAACCACCCACATTTTTTTTCTCTTCTTTTCTCACAGCTTCTTCTTCCCTCTCACCTCTTTGACACAGTTAATGGTTCCTGTCTCTTCATGTCGTTTTGTTCCACTTTTTGTGCTGACGCCTGGACTGCAGCTGTAACTTCCCTCGGGGCTGTAAATGTAAAATTTCCAAAGCTTTCAGCACTCTAATACGACAGGTATCTTTTTTTTTTTTTTTTTTTTTTAGCTTATCTGAGCATTTTTTTTTTTTAATCGTAAAACACACATTTCCCCCCTAAAACGTGGCCCTTTTCTGGTCATGTTGTACATTCTTTGCATATTTTTCTCTTAATCGGTTTTCTTTCTGTCTTTACTTCATGCTCAGTGCTCCCCTTCTTTTTTCTTTAAAAAAAAAAAAAAACCCAGTTGCTCTAATCCTGCCACAGGGACTAATAAGCAGCATTATGAGGCGGTGTGAGCAGAAACACAGATGGGATTCGGCTCTCAGGGTCAGATAAGGGTTTTCAAACTCTTATCACATGATGTCATTGCTATTTAAACGGGGATCGTAATGCCCGAGGTTGGGTGTAGATTAGCAAAAGCCTCACTGGACCTTCTGCATGTGTAACTCTGGAGTAATCCCCGCCCAAAACCGTGCAGCTGATGCTAGAATTCCCATTTAAAGATGTTCAAAAATCCTGTCTAGTGGCCGGTGTGTGACCACCAGGCTCATCTCGCAGTGACACGAGACAAACTGACATTTGTGCTCCTTTTAACGAGCTGCTCTCTATCAGCCATCATTATTTTTAATTGCGGCGCTTCCTCACCTCTCCCACAACGCTTGTTATGTGCCTGAGCAGAGTGCCACAGGAAGTGGGGCTCTCACAGGAAACTTAAAAGATCTGAAACCTGCAAAGCTTTAGAGAGACGGTTCCGTTTATTTTAGCACAGAGTGCAAATTGGTGCTTTCTTCCTTGCATGGAACCGAGTAGGGACCGCTGATGTTTTTCATACACATTCCGAGGAATGTCGGCGTTTGTGGAAAAATGTCCAGAGGTATTATTGTATGTTGACTTTCTTCTTCTCCACACTGAGCAGCTTGTTTTTGTGAGAGAGCAAAATGTTTTATTGATGAGAAAAATTAGAGCTACAAATTCATGGTATGCACACAAGGATATAGTTGGTGAGAGCCATGACATAACGTTGGTTTGGTTTTTGGTTTTGTTTTAGAAGTACATTATCAAAAACATACATGGCAGCACAGATGTGTGAAAATGTAAGTAGCAGTGCTTATTTTGTGGATACTTAATTTTCTAGTAATATTTAAACACAAACACATTGCAAGGCAGTTCGATTGGCACGGTGCTGATACATCTGTCTTTAACAGCTCCAGTCTGAACTGTTCTGACCTGGTCCTTGTGTTTGTCATGACCATTCAGCAGCTCTTGTTGAGAACAAGGCAGGAGCTATGGGTACTTAATTGAGTGTCAGATAATGAACTAATGAAAACGTGTTTTTTTTTAAAAAAAAGTGCACATTGTCTCCATGTATGTAAATCAGGGGTTAAAGGTCAGAAATTGGGTGAAATAAGTGAACAGCTGTGAGAGCACTCAGGAAAGAGCGTTTGGTTTCCATGTTGACCTGCGTTGTAAACATTTGTAGGCTAACATGTTGATTTTCTTTCTTGAATTCAGGCCTCACGAGTACAGTTCAGGTGTCAGCTGCTAATTACTGTATGTCAAAACACTCTCAAATATGCCTGATTAATCACTTCGCCAATTAACCAGTCAGCCGCTTAATGGCTTTTCCTCTTGTTTGCATCAGTCTCAGTGCTCAGATGTGTCGGTGCCTCCCCCAGAGAGCCGCTAGCTTGGCCATAGACGCATTGATGGATGGATGGACAGATTGAGGGATGGATGGAGGGTTATGTCCTGGTGTGGCTGCCGGTCCGTCTCTCTGTCCTTCTGTGTAACTTTCCATCCGTCCATCACGTCTCCGCTGCCCTTGGACGGCTGCGTAAAATTTATGCATCCTTGACTGGCAGATGGAGCGGGAGCGCAATTTACATTCGCCGGCCTTTTGTCAAGTCAGTCCAGGACTGCTGAGCTCACCGAAAGGCACACACGTGCACAGCCACTCACACGCACATTCAAATATGCGGATGTCACTCAGAGGAAAGATGAAAAAAGGAAAAGGGGAAAACAACAGCGTTTTCATGCGCAGGTCAACAACATTAGCTGCTGTTGAGGGTGGGCAAACAGGAAGTTGATGCTCCTCCTGCCCTTGACAGGTGCTCGCTGTCCGATTATGTCCAGGCTGGGTGCTTTTCCCAGCTGGTGACTCATGTGGGTCATCATAATGGCAGGATAACTCAAGCAGGAGCGCCATTTCCTGCCCAGTTCAATGAGACGGAGTCACACCGACGCTGCCACAGGATTTACCGCTCGCTCATTGATGCGCCAGGAGGTGGCCGCCGTTCGTCATCTGGCCGTCATCCTGTGTGACTCTCCTCAGGTTGCTTTGGCGAGGGCTGTGGCTCACAGTCACTAACTGAAGGGAAAGTCGGGCAACAGGGGGACTCGGCCGCTTTTAGTGGGCGACTGCTTATTGCAGTAAATTGTGCTCAAAGTGGCTGTATTTGACCTGTGTCTACCTGTCTTTGTCTGTGTTCTTGCTCATCTGCCCCTCGGTGCCATTAAAGCGTTCCTTTTTCATTAAGTGTGTCAGAGCTGCGTTCTTATCCGTCAATAATGGCGTGTTTCTGGATCGGCGTCCACTCAGGAGACGATCGGGTGGCTCCTCCGCCAGGACAACGTCAACACTGACTCATCCTGGAATGCAAACACTGATGTAACAGTAAGAGGGCAGGTGGCGTCAGACAGTGATGACTGAAGAGGTTTATACGTTGATATCCCTTGATAAGCCCAAACTAAGGGGAGAGACAATGGGACTTTCTGTTGGAGCCTCTCTTTGAAGGCTCGGAGCTCTTCCCCTGTATCTTCTCTGGCAGCGGCGTTTTGTAACAGGAATCCTGCCTGGCTTCTCCAACTACACTTAGGAGGCTAAAAATAGAGCAGACAGCACTCATACCACACATCATATCCGCACTAATATTAAATGATTTGTCCTCGGGCTTTAAAAGGAACGGAATGAACCCGGCGTGTGACGCTTGTAGGAGACCGAGCCAGGAGGTTAAGGTCTCATTTAGATTCCATTTTATTCTTTTGGGGTGAGCAGCAAAATATGAGCAGGTGGCACAATTACGGTTAAGTGTTTCGTTACGTCAGGTAAAATGGTTTTGTGTTGCTGCTAATTTGATTTTCAGCCCAGAGTTGGCGGAGGACATAGTGAGGGTGGATGCTGTGCAGTTACTTAATGCTTTTTGACCAGCTTACATTAGCTTAACCCAGAAAAGTGGGCATTAAACAGCCCTGCTATGACTAATAATTTGCCATTGAACATGATCTCACTACATTAACTCTCATTAACGTTCTACTCAACCATTTGGTCAAGCACATGTTGAGTTCTTGTTTCCTACTGAAAAGTTGAAACCAAATAAATACATTTTTCATAGCTTTCTTCTTAGTGTGGACTTTAAAGAGGTTAATGAACTTTTTTTAAAAACCATAACAAGAGACTTGTTGTATAGAGGGGTTTAACATTTTGGGGGGAAGGAGGGGCATATTTTAAAGCTGGCAGATCCAGAACTAGTTTGCATAGAAATGTCATAAGCAATTACGCTGCAAAACATTCAGTGGTTCCTGCGCCGCTGCTGAGAGGACTTCTCCTCATTCCACATCCAAGCAAAGAGAAATGAACGAGAGACATTTTCATCAGACCAAAATCTGGGAAACGTTGTCAACATCTATTATTTATGTGTTTTTTTGCTGACAGCACATTTTCTTTTAACTGGTGGGGTTCTACAATGAATTTGCTCAAAACTTTTGCCAAAAATGGCAATATTTCTAAATACACTTCCCACTCAGCGGTGTCTTGTCATTCTGGGAAGGTTGTCGTGCAACTCAATATTGTCATGCTGTAGATGTGAAAGTGTTTTCACAGAAGACAGAAAAATGTATTTTTCTAATTGCCAGAATAATGACAATAATACATTTTTATTTCAAGCTTGCATTTTATTGCCCCAAAATGTATCTATTTGTATTAGATGTTCTCCATTTGCTGTTTGAATTCTAAAATTAACCGGGAGGCATCTTGTGGCCGCAGCAAAACCAACACTTTACAACAACACATTATGACATTTTCACTTCTTGTACATACAGCAAGCAAAATTAAGTTAGGTTTGCCAGAACACAGGTTGGGTGCAGTTGCTGTTTTTCTTTTCTTTAGAGTAATGGGATGAAGAGCTATTCAGTTATGTTTGCTAATGGCAGCTTAGCAACTCAGTTATGGACAAAGTAGCTTAAAAGTAGATGGTCGTTAGATCACAAATGGCATCACAAGCCTTTGGAATGTCAGATGGACTGATGGGAGCATTGAATTGTGAAAGTTATTAGTGGCATCTAAAGCTCATGCGTGCAGCATCTGGTGAGGTGCGCTCCATTTTATGCTGAAGGTTATGATTTCCCAAGTTCAATTATTTTCACGCCAACGGCTTTCAACATAGCCAGGCTGAATTCTTTGAGCTCCTGCAGCTTTTTTCCGTTGCCACAGAAGTGAAACTCCAAATTGACATTCAAAGGAAGGAGACGTCGCATTTTGCCGCAGCCAAAAGGCTGATAAAGGGCGAGAAATGGAGCTCGTCTACGGTGTCTGAGCAGTTTTAACGGCTTGCCACTTTAAAAAAAAAGAAAAAAAAGAAAAAAAAAGCAGCCAGGGAGTGATTCTTATTTGGCACGCGCTCCCACAGGCTCGGAGCTGTGACGAGCTCGAGCATCCGACCTCGACGCCGACCGCTCGACCTTGTCCGCCTGTCCAGTTGACTTTAAGGACGGTGGAGGCAGAGACGCAGGCTGCTGTCTCTCCTCTCGACGGTATAATTTATGGCTCATGCTTGCTGAAACTTCAAAGCTCCAGAACTGGTATTGAGGGCAGCCGTAGGCTAGCATTGCTTTGTTTTCTTTTCTTTTTTTCTTCTGTGCACATTGTGAGACATCATGAGTTCACTCGAGGGGAGACTGTCTGCGGCGTGGTGCTGTTCTCAGTCCTTTAAAGGCTGCTCACGACGATGAGTCGCCAAAGTCAGATGAGGTCAGTTATTTGCATTCCAGAGTAGATATTTGGTTGTTTTGGGTTTTTTTGCTCCACTCTGCATGGCAGAAGTCCAAATCAGCTGGGAGCGCCGCGTCTCTGAAGTCATCATCAGCAGAACAAACGGTGTCACAGCTTTGCATTGATTCCTGCTCCTCTGGACGCTGCCACAGCTGCCAAGAGGGGAATCCACGCATGCACTCGCCTGATATTGAATGACTTCACAATGTCACTCATACACTATACGAGATCTCTGCGGGTCGTCTCACACCTCTTTTGCATCCAATGAGTTTTGCTTTTATAGAAATAACACTTTGATGAGGTTCTGGTGATCAAAATCATGCAGTTATAAGCCGGAAAGGTTCAGTAATAGCTGCTGCTTGTGGTCACATCAGGTAAAGTCAATCAGGACGTGGGATGCGGTGACACTCAGACTCCTGTTTGAAAAGTGTGATGGCTTTCTCATCCTGCTCTCTCATTTCTCCTCTTTGTCTCTCTGCCCTCTGTTTTTTTCCAACCCTGCCATAATTACAGAGCTTATGAACACATTTAAAGTCTCATGAATATTTAGGTCTTGGAGGGGAAGCGTCAGGGGAGACCCATGTGTGGCTGCTCTGCCCCAATTATGGAGACAGGCTTTCACACCAGCTCTGCACCTCCAACACAGTTTAAAAAAAGAAGGAAGATGGCCAGAGAATCATCAAAAGCCTTTAATCTGGGAGTGAGAGTTTAATATCGGCATGCAGAGAAGGCGCAAAACAAACACACACACACACACACACACACACACACACACACACACACACACACACACACACACACACACACCCAGCAGGGAGATCACAATAGCGCAGCTGCTTTGTGGGTTGCAGCTGGTTCCTTCTGCTGCTCATTGTTGCTTTATAGTGAAGCTGACGATGGATGCAAGTCAAAGTCAATGTGTGTGTGTGTCTGAGGATGGCTTTCCCCTCTGGTGTCATGTCACGCTATGTCAAAGCGGGCCGTCAAAAGTCGAATGTGACTCGTTGACTTTATCACGGATGCTGCTGACAGGCGGGAGGAGTCGCGCTCGTCGGCAGGAGAGAGGGCAGAAAGGAGAGAAGTGAAGGAGACGAGGGATGTGACAGACACCGTGGTGGTGGTGGGGGGCGGGGGGGGGGGGGGTGAGGTATTGTGCCTTCTCCAAGGAGAGACGCGATCCGTAATGAGTCACTTCAGACTGGAAGGCAGGATGGAGTTGATACGGCGAGAAGAGAGGATGGAGGTGTGCATGCGGAGACGTGGGTGCGGGATGAGAGGCCTGAGCAGCGTGTTTGTCAGAGAGTGTGGTTCTGTAGAGGTGAGAAACAGGCAGGGTGGGTTTCAGCGCAGGAGGCAGGATATATTCACTCACGAGGCGTTATTGTTGCGGCTGCATCATCACGACGCGGCCTGAGAGTCTGATTTTAAACGACTCTGCTTCGATGATGATTTAAAGACCATTTCCATGACTCCCCCATCTCTCCTCCCCCTGGGACACATTTTCACGGCTGCACTCCGAGCTGCACCGGCCTTCAGAGATCAAATTGATCGCAATCGTGTGATTTATTGTTCAAGACGAGGACGGTTTAAACAGCTGCTCCTGCATCGGGAGTTGATCGGAGGATTTATGTCCAACAAACTCGAGGACGAGCAGTTTAGTTAATTTTTAATGACGAGCATTTAGATTTGGATTGACTCATTCTGAGATGGATCTGAAGCTTTTCCCCAGTTTGCAGCCTCCACATGTCTGGCATGTGTCTCATCCTCTGTGCAGACTAGAAGATGCCACCAGGGACTTCAATGATAAGGGGTTGAGTAACTGATGTGGGGAAATTTCCCGCGTATTGTCCCTGTTAAGGCAAGATCGGATTTGTTTCTTGCGAGTTCGTACAAAGTTACTGAAACCACTAGGGGGCGTCATCACTTTTCTGCCAGTGGATGCTGCTGGCAGTGGCCGGAACATCAAAGCTGATGAGGCAGCGCATCAGCAAGTGGCTTTGACATTTTAATGCCTAAACTAAGCCGGCGGCACAGAGTGTAATTCAAGAGGCAAGGAGATAAAAATCGACTGAACTTGTTAATAAAACGCAGCGATTGGAGCTGCTTTGCCTCCAGGCTTTTTCTAACTTGACTTTGTAAGGAGTTGATTGTGAAGTTGCCGTTGCTGGCTCTGGCTGGTTTGTCAGAGACCAAACTCTTTAAATAGGTCTCCATCAGCCAATCTCATCCAGTCATTTTGATAAGGTGAAGACCGTAAATTCCTATTTAATTTGAACATCAGGGACAATAATGATGACAAACTGCGTGGATACATGACACATCTGCTTGTTGCTGGGAGTGACTTTTCTTCCATGTCGCCTTAATCATCCTGGACCAGGTGGGTTAGAAAAATGAGGTGTGAATAAGATGAAACATCAAGTGTCCAGACGGTGAAACCCAACTCATTTCCTGGACTCCATGACTCAACTCTGACTGCCTCCACATCACCAACCTCTCAGGAGGCAGATGGGAAGTTGCGTCGTTGGTTCGATTCCACCGATCAGACCTCAGACCTCGTGTGTGTGTGTGTGTGTGTGTGTGTGTGTGTGTGTGTGTGTGTGTGTGTGTGTGTGTGTGTGTGTGTGTGTGTGTGTGTGTGTGTGTGTGTGTGTGTGTGTGTCACAGCCACAGACGATGACGCAAGCGCGCTGGTATGATAATGAAAGCCGCAATCAAAGGCAAACCCGCTTGTTGACGCCACTGTATTAAAGGCTTCAGCTGGCTGGAGTGTCTGAGCCATGTGAGAGATGTGGTCTGCGGCTAACTAGCTAGCTAGCCAGCTGCATAGCTCCAGAAGGTTGCCGCGCTTGGTGGGCTTCTAAAGCAACCCTTGGCAACTGCGTGTTTATGAATATTTATGTGTGTAAGTTGTGTTGTTGGCAAACAGACAGATGGAGGTGTTGGGGATTTATATCTACATCTGACGCATGATTTCTTTTTTTTGTGCCGCATATTTTGCTGAGAAGCAAACGAAACCTGTCAAGGGTCCTTGTTGTCGGAGCTTGTGAGTGTGATGTCGACCTTTTCAACATTTTTTCCTGTGCCGCAACGAGCAGACATTTATGAACCTGCAGTAAGAAGAAGAGGAAGAAGAAAAAGAAGAAGAAAGGCCAGCAGTTTGTTGAATATTTCCAGGCTGGCTGTCGAATTGACAGGAAACTGAAAGTGGCGTATGCTCACCGGCCATAGATGCTGAAGGAAAACAAGCCTTTCACTGCACCTCTTACTGAGTCCCTCGGCAGCAGCCGGTGTCATGCTGAGTTCTGCATGCCTGCCGAGATTTGCATGCCCCCCTCGGGGGCCCCGCCGATCACTGTATAGCAACATATACACCCTTTTTCTGTACCAGCCGAGCGATAGATGTGTCAAACGTTCTGCCTCCTGTCAGAGGTGCAGAAAATACCAGCCATAAACAGCTTTTCACTAGAAAGTGTCAGAAACATAGCAACGACAGGTGCATGCATTTCTCTGCTGGAGTGATTCTGCCAAGAGGTGCGTGCACGCCTCTCATAAAACAGCTGAGTGACAGATGCGTCTGTGTCAACTCTGAGGTGCACAACACACCGGCCAGAAACAGTTTAGTTTAAACCATAAAGTGTCCATAAATAACTAATAGTGGCGCATGCTTTACTACAGCGTTGCAGAATCCCACAATGTGAATGTAACTCTCGGCAGGTATGAAGAACTCTACAGCAGGCTGCAGTTAGAACTGAGTCATAATGCAGGCATCACTTTCTCTCTATACCTGCGGCTGAGTTCCTGAATTTTGTCTCTTTTGACTCTTTTGTACTTTTTGAGAAAAATGAAGATTTATGAAACCAGATGCATCTTGCTGTCACCTCTGAGGGAAGGCATTTAAAAAAAAAAAAAACTCTTTTCTTTTTTACTTTTTCTTTTCTTTTTTTTTAAACTTCTTTGGTTTTTGCCCTATTCATGTCAATTCTGCAGGTTGTGCTGTGAGATGTTGTGATTACATTCATCTTGTCCCAAAACAGTTTTGTGTGTGCGTGTGTGTGTGTGTGTGTGTGTGTGTTGGCTTTGTGGGTGCCCCGTAACTGAAGAAGCTGTGCACCTGATGTGCAGCTATGATGACACTGTGTTTGATGTTCTCTTACGTGTTGCGTTGACACGCTTTCCCCCCCCCACAATCACGCACAAACATGTTGCCCTTCTGAAATGCAATTTGTTGGAAACTTTTTATCCTTCTGTTGGCACAGTGACGTCGGATGTATCGATTGATGAGTTGATAGAGACGAGTGCATGTCTGTCCTCTCCTTCATCAGTCCGCTCTTGGATTGTGTTTCCGTCGTAAGTGATCGCCTTCCACTGTGACTGACGCCAGCGACTTAACCTGAGTGATTCGGCGTGAACCAGTGAGTGTGTGTGAGGGGAGCGAAAGAGAGAAAGATAGAGAGACAGGAGGAAGGAGGTCAGCAAGGCATTACGATCACAGTGGAGCAGAGAGAAATGGGTGGCAGAGTGAGAATGTCAACGATGTGTAAAAGCAAAATGTTGGTAAAGGAACCGCAGTCAGGCAACAGGTTCGCACAATATGCAGCGCCGTAATCCACTAATGAGTAATGTATTTACTCATTCACTCATTCACTCGTCATCACTCTTCTGGATGTCCCTCTGTGTGTGTGTGTGTGTGTGTGTGTGTGTGTGTGTGTGTGTGTGTGTGTGTGTGTGTGTGTGTGTGTGTGTGTGTGTGTGTGTGTGTGTGCACAAGGGTCCAAGACGCTGTCAATGGCTGATGTAGACAGACGCTGAAGACATTGACAGGATGCGAGGCAGCTGTTTGCCATCTTCCTCCCCGCAGCCCTTTGAAACAACAGGTGCCGTTGGTTTCAGACGTCGGCGGGCAGTCGGTGTCGACGTGCAGCGGAGGGCCATCAGAAAGAGCGTCGCCTCGATTCAGTGGGTTGCTGTTTTTCCTGCCGGCGGCGTCTGAGTCCGTAACAGATCTGAGGCTTCGCCCTGAATTAGTCAAAGCAACAGGAGGCGGCGGTGAAACCGGAGAGCGTGCGCAAGTGCGTCGGGCCAACTCAGAGAGGGTGCGTGCCTGTGTGTGTGCGTACGTTTGTATGTGACAGCTAGCAAGCGGTGCAGACAAAAAGAAAACTGCATTTTTTTTGTCAGCTTGATTCATCTAATCAATGAATTAATCATTCTGGCTATTCAGGCTGAAAATGACAGACAGCGTCTGCTTCAAAGTGTCGTCTGATGTGTCTCAGAGTTGCATACTTGGCATATTTGGGTTTTGTGAAATGACATGAATAGTTTGTGGAGGTCCTTAGCTACTTGGGAAAAGTCAAAGAGTTTTGAAATGAAGTTAGTGACTTTTGGTTGTTCAATCTGGATCAGTAAATGGCCTGAATTTAGGTGAAATTAGAATATATTGGCATGGAAATGAGACAAACCTCTCATTTCAGACTGATATAAACAGGGGAGACTGCGGGGAAGTGGATAATGTAGTGGGAAATTCTGGAAAGACAGAGCAGCTCCAGAACAGGAGCAGGTTTGTTTCTCTGTCTCTATATTTGTCTCTGCATCCTCCTCTGAGAGAAGATTTCCTCTGTGTAGGACTTCAGCCTACAGAAATCTGTCCCCTGAACACCACGGCCGTCTCTACGTGTGTGTGTGTGTGTGTGTGTGTGTGTGTGTGTGTGTGTGTGTGTGTGTGTGTGTGTGTGTGTGTGTGTGTGTGTGTATTGGCAGTACATTGCACTGTAGTTGTCATGGCAACGTCAGATCATCTGCCACACAACGGTGTTTCCAGCGAGGTGGGTGTGCAGCCAATCCAGGCTTGCTGCTGCCGGTGGAGGATGTAGTTTTATTCTTTTTTTTCACTTTAGTTTCACTTCTGCTAGTGTTTCATCCCGTCAACACAGGAGTGTTTGAAGAAGCTACCAAAAAAAAAACATGACTGTTCAAGCAGCGGCACCGTGCCACCAGGTGGCGATCAGTGATACTCGCCAGGGTAGAAGTTTCAAGCTTGTGTTTTAGGTGTGTTTGCCTCTGATAAAAAAAAAAGTGGCCAGTCAGAAAATGAATAAGTGAATCATATATGTGGACCTGTGATATGTTAAAAACAATGGATATATACATATTTCATTTCGATGTATTGAGAATTTTTTGTGTATTTATCTAGTGGGCAGGAATTACACAACCTTTGCATTTATATATAAAATGTACTGTCCATCGGTTTATCCTGCACTCCAGTTCGGGAGGTGCTGGATCCCATCACAGCCACGTTATGGCAGGTTCATGGCAGGGTCAACTCCTCTGGACCCGCAGCCACAGTTCAGAGTTGTCAGTGGAGCCGACACGCACTTGGAAAGAGGAAACTGAGCAGGAGTTCCAGCCAGGAGGGAACACACACACACACACACACACACACACACACACGCACAGTCCGGTCACAGTCTGGACAGGAAGGCTGCAACCAAACTGGCAACCGGAGGGTTCTAGCAGCCAGTCTTTCTCTCAGTCATCACATGGAGGCTTCGTTTTGCTTTATTGCCACTCGGGGAGTGCAGATTAGAAGAGCACAGTGAGTGCCGGACAGACGGACAGACGGACAGACAGACAGACAGACAGACAGACAGACCTGAGAGTGACACCTGCCGAGAGCTGCTAATCCCAAAGTAAAGTAGATTAGAGTAGCAGTCTGCTCACCCAACACACACACACACACACACACACACACACACACACACACACACACACACGCACGCACTCATGCACGCACACAGTCTTCCAGGCGGACACAGAGCTGCTGTAAGCTGCCATGAGGCTGCTGCTCCATTCAGTCCTCCACTCTTCTCTCTGACCCAGCCGTCATCTGCTGCACATCCCCTCAGCTGCTCCGTGCTCACAAGGTCTCTGTGTGTGTGTGTGTGTGTGTGTGTGTGTGTGTGTGTGTGTGTGTGTGTGTGGCCGCTGTCGCCATGCTTTGTTTCTCTCCAGTGCAGCAACGAGGAACCCTGTCAACTCAGTCGCTGTGCTCAGTCTGGGCTGCTGTGGCACCCTGTGATCCAAAATACTCAAATAATGACCAGTTACATGGTGGAAATGAAACGCTCCCACACGCCACTGAGAGCTGATGTGTGAGGAGCTGTGTGTCTCTATAGGGACGAGTATTAATCCAGGTGAGACGGTGGTGCTGTGGTCAGTGTTGTCACATCACAGCAAGAAGGTTGTTGGTTTGATCCTGGGTCTAGGCTTTCTCTGTGGGGACTTTTCATCCTCTCTCTGTGTCTGCGTGACTTCTCTCTGGGTTCCCCGGCTTCCTCCCACACTCCAAAATCATGCATGTGTGGTGAATTGGAAACTCGAAATTGCATTGTGTGAACGGTTGTATGTTTGTTTGTCTTTGTCTTTCTGAACTGGCTCTTGTCCAGAGTGTCACCCTGCCTTCACCCCATGACAGCAGGGAGGGGCTCCAGCAGAACCCAGCGACCCTGAGTGCAGGGGTAAGTGGGTTTAGAAGATGGATCGATGGATCAAGACAAATTCCGTTAAAGTTCAGTATGAAAGTTCTCCAGGAGCCAATTTGTAATGAAGAATTTGCCCTTAACGCCACATTTAGCTGACAAATTATCTTGTTGCGTAATAGAAGTCCACAATTAGGGATTGACATCAGTCTTCACTCCTCTTTGGAAGGAAAAGACATGGGTGTGTGTGTGTGCACGCGTGCGTGTGTGATTTAGGGTCTCCGAGGGATAGTGGAGAGGACTTGGCATGTGGCAAAGAGAGGTCAGCAGTGACAGACGCACCAGCAGATGCTGGAGAGGAGGAGGAGGACGAGGAAGAAGAGGAGGAGGAGTTGTGAGATTGATTGATGGTTAGATGAGCAGAAATACAGGAGAGGTGGAGCAGGGAAGCGGAAGAGCAGAGACGGAGGGAAGAAGGAAGCAGAGAGTGGAGGAGGGGGAGAAGGATGTGATGAATTTGCTCTGGCGTTGCTCATTTCCATCTTGGCTTCCCAGCAGGAATATCCAGACTTATCGTCGCTGACGTGACCTCCAGCCAAAAAGTGGGAATTTCGTTCAACCACCTGCAATAAAAAAAGAGGGTTGATAGCGTCGGGTGCCAGAGGGAAGTGTTGCACTCTGCGTGACACACTCATTGAAGACACGGCCATGTGCACGGCTGTGTGAAAGGCCAGCGAGGCTCCTCATCCAGAGGGATGAGTCGTGGAGAAGGTTGTGCTGAATGGAAATGAGTGCCGTCCCTCCTGCTGCCTCCACTCACCGTCATTGATTGTGCACTGGGGCAGAGGTAAAGCCTACCTGCTGGACTGGCCAGAGGGGGAGCAGCCGAGTGCTCTGACCTGGGGGCCCTTGGCGTCTCTGCGCCATTATCCTCAGGGGTTTGGAGCCTCGTCTCTGCATCAGAGTGATTTTCAAATTCAGTTCAACATAGACTTTGTACTTCTGGGGCAGGGGTGGGGAAACTTTTTGACTGGTGGGCCACAATGGGTTCTAAGATGTGACAGAAGGGCCGGAGCAGGAGCAGAGGAAAGGAGTGTTTTGGTGAGCCACCTCATAGGAAAAAATAATGTATCATGGGACATAATGAAAACATGCTTTAATGTCAATTGAAAATGAACAAAAGCAAAGTTACAACAACATATCTGTCAGTGAAGCCCCACTGTATTCATCTCTTTACGAAATTCACTCTTAAAACACTGAAAGAATTGATGAAGTACAGCTATTTTATTACTCACTTACTAATAATATCATTTCTTCAAGTTTGACGGGCCGGATTTAAAAGCTTAACGGGCCGCACATGGCCCCGGGGCCGTAGTTTGCCCATGCTTATTGGTGCTTTTAATAAGATGAGGGATAGTGTTGAGATTTAGATTTAAAAGGGCTTTCTTGTTGGTTTTCATATCATGTTATTGATATGTGAAGAGACAGAGGTCCATTCTGCAGTCTGCACAGGCCAAACTTATGTTTTTCCCCCCTGACTTGAAAATATATCTTTCCACTTAGTTCCACTGAATTTGTGTTTATTTCTCATTCCAACTTGAATATGCTCAGTGGATTTGGTGACTTTGAAACTGCCTCATCCCTGTGTGTGTGTGTGTGTGTGTGTGTGTGTGTGTGTGTGTGTGTGTGTGTGTGTGTGTGTGTGTGTGTGTGTGTGTGTGTGTGTGTGTGTGAGTGAGTGTGTGTAATATCCAGTTGGGTAACTAAGGGTGTGGAAATCCACAATCCTGACATCTTTTGTCTTTGTAATTCCCAGATTCGCGCCAACACTCCTCCCTTTAGCCACTGGCCTCTGTACACAGGTTAAGCTCCCGAAACTCCAACACCTCTCCTTCATTATCAGCCCCTCCAGGCCTCCACAGCCCTAAAACATCTGTGAATATGATTCTCAGCTCTTTTTTTTCCTCGTCTCATTCAGTCTTCGCCGTGTCTCAACTCCCCTCACCCCTTGGCCCCGGGGACTGCACGTTTCAGACGCCGTGGTCCTCCCGTTTTCCTTTCATTCAGTATTCCCGCTCCACCCTCACCTTCCGTCCATCCGTCTGTTCGTCCATCCATCCTTCCCTCCCTCTCGCGTGATCCAGCTCCCCAGGGCCATGTGGACAGTTGGATGGCTTTGTGTTTGACACGTGTGTTGGCAGGACACACACACACACACACACACACACACACACACACACACACACACACACACACACACACGCATACACTTATCCTGTTTCTATTGTCAGTAAACTGCTCAGCTGTGAGGCCCCCAGCGCTAATTTGGTCCATGTTTGTGTGTGGGGGTGGGCGAGACAGGGCTGCCATTGTCCTGCGTAATAACACGCACGCACACACACACACACACACACACACACACACACACACACACACACACACACACACCCTTCGTTCTTTCCTTTCTCTCCTTTCTCTCTCTCTCTCTCTCCCCATGGGGTCCCTTAAGTGTGGATGTGCCTTGAGGCAGAAAATCAGAGGGGGCAATTTACAGCAGGGGCCACAAAGAGAAGGGGTGGGGATGTGTGGCTGCAGGTCAATCAGAATGAGGCTCTGAAGTCAAACTGTATCCTTTGTCTCTTCTTCTAAAATGTTGAAAGTCAGTCTTTCAACATGGTGCGTTGAATGGATGCGCCGTGTATTTAGAAGAAGTGAAAACTCAGGAGGACACAATCAGTTTGGTGTGACCACTGGACCGAGGCAAAGCCTTTCAAAAAACTAAAACCCAGAAAAGCCTCTAATCCAGAGGAATTAGAGGGATGTGTTTGTAGGTTTGTGTTTTTTTTAGGTGCAAATTAAAGTTGAACTCAAGCCAGCTGATCTTTGCTGATGTCACAAATGTGAAGCTTTCCAAATTTTTTTAGGCCGTTGAAGAGGTTTCGAAGGTGAGAATGAATTGACCACTGTATTGGCACGCACTTCTGAAAAGGCAGTTTCAGTTTCAGTTTATGGTTTATTTAGACGGGACAGTGTACATTCATGGACATCTTCAAAATACAGAGTAGTCCAAACATGTAAATATACCAAAGTTAGCTTAGTGCTAAATTCCATTCGTTGTTAACAATAAAATTAAACATTCAGTCATATTATTTAGGCATCAGAAAACAACAAGGGCATGCGATATATCATCGCAGGAATACCATATTACCATTGACACTATACAAACAGAGACAGGACGCACATGTAAGATGTCATCTCAGAGATAACAAAAGTTACAGACATCACTGTTAATGCACAGACAAGAACTATTCATGCAACAGCTACTCTACTCTATCATAGATTTCTAGAAATACAAGGTCACGTGCGTAGTGCCAAAACATCGAAAGTTAGCCAAAAAAAGCTAATGTAAGCAATTTTGATTGCTTTTGGCCCTTATTATTTCTTGGCAGAAGTAGTGTATTCAAACTTGTGCAGACACAGCCAGGATTTCACCCCTCTTCTGTCCACACAACTGCTGCAAATTGCATGAAGGTTATGATTTGCTGAAAAATGAAATTCAAACCAGCGGACGCAGCTTCGCTCGTAGCAAGATAAGACGTATCGACTCCTGCGTGCATTTTCTACCCTGACTGACTGCTTACATTCACAACCACTGACCTACATGGGCTGGTGTCTAGAATAACAATGTGCGTGTGTGTGTGTGTGGCCTATAGACTGGGAAGGTAAACATGTCTGCTCCAGGTGATCCATGGCCACCAGTGTGTGTTTGCACGGATCTGAACATTTCCTCTGTTACTTCTCTCGCTCAGAATGAGGCCGACTGGCTGGCTGTGTGTGAGGCGTGTGTGAAGCTTTTTGCTCAGAGGATCCCAACGTTATTGTCTCCAGTTATTGGGAACCTCCCCTGCCTTTGCACACACTGTTAGCCTTCTGAGAACTAGTTGCACTCACGCTTGCCCAATAAACATGAATTAGCCTGAGTGAGGACTTGGCCAATTGTGTTTCCTGCCACGGCAGGGGCCGAGTCAGCAGCCCTCGTCTAATCCTCTGGTTGCTGTTCTCCCTGTGTGCTGAATGAGAGGCTAAAATTGACTTGACTGAGCTCAAGACAAACATGAGAAGAAGCTCGCCTGGTCGTGTGGAGTGACAGAACCCACCGACAACATGGCAACAAGTTTACCACGACTTCTTCAGTCTTCATCTGCTGGATGAAGTCAAAGCCAATTGCCGGCCGTCATCGTGCTGCTGCTGCAGTTGCTGAAGCTTGACAAGAAAACCTGCTAACTGTTGCCATCACATCTTGTTTTCATTCTTGATGATACTGAACTTGCAACTGAGTTACAATTATCCAAGCTTCCTAATAGTCATAATATCATACAGATTCAAGGTTGTCACGTGATTTTGCCTTGCAGTAAAATGTGTGGTGCGTGACATACTGCTCGGTGTTGAGGTGCATGTACGAGCTTATACTGATACAGAACATTGTAAAGGCTCTGCAGACGTGATGTAATGATACGGTTGGAGTAAAGTGGGAGCAGCACTGTTCCCTGGTGGTCTCTGGAGCTCAGGGAGGAGGAAGTCTGCACAGGAAGTGAGCTGGCCCAAACTCACTCTTGGACGGCCGCACATACTAAGTTCTGCCCGACCGCTGCTAATTCAAGTTTCAGTGAAGGTGCACACACTCGTGCACGAGGCACTCCAGCGGGTTTCTGAGCACCTCGCCACGTTCACCGTGTGAGTCCATCTTCGCCGAGGATGAGAAAAAAAGCATTTTCTTTGATTTCTATTCTCACTCTCAACCCTCCCCCCCCCGCCCCCCCCCCATCTCATCATCCAAGTCATGCGGTGATGTCGGCGGCGACGGAGCGTGACGACAGGACGGAACAGAGGGCAGAGAAAGAGAGAGGGGAGGCAGTTTTAGGCAGTTGCTGAATCAAAGTCTGGTAACTGAAAAATAGATGTAATTTATTGAGTGCTTTGGATCAAATAAATGATCTCAAAGTACTTTACAGTGGATAAGAGCATTAAAAAGCACTGAAACAGCACTGCAAAAGAAAAACAGCTGGGTCTAAGTCACCATGAGACAACAACATTAAATGTGAAATTGCACTAAGAACAGCCCGAACTAAGGAGACTAAAACAAACTTAAACTTAGAGGGATGGCAACTTCAGAAAAGGTTATACTTCTTCCCATTCCCTGTTCAAACAGTATAAATGTTTTTCTCTGTTATTTTTTATATTCAGATTTTTGTTATTCTGATTAGTTATTTAGATTTTTGTTATTCTTATTTTTGTATATGCTTGTTCAAAGTAAACAAATCAATCAAATCTTATCAGACTCACAACTTTCCTGACCCTGTTTATTTACACGGCTGGCATTCTTCAACTCTCAGCTTAAAATCTGCACGTGCTCCACCCGTGCGTTGTTTGTGGCACGTGTGTGTGTGTGTGTCTTAATGCTCAAGGAGGTGGGGGTTGGCTCGTAGGGTTGCTAGCCCTGCGTGAAAGATCGCTATCGGGGAGCAGGACTTGGCTGGAGAGCCGGGTGTTTCTCTGCGGTGCCGCTCGGGTCGCACTCAGAGTGGATCAGCTTTCAGCCTCCGAGGCGGAACTGAAACCGGAGCGAAGTGCGCGGCCCTGCCTGGTCTGGAGAACGTCGTGACTGCACCGCCTTGGAAACGCTCCCCTCAAAGAGTTTTGTGTGTGTGTGTGTCGGGGGAAGGTTGAGGTAGGGTGCGAAGAATAGAAGAGGTGGTAGCCTCGGGATAGATAAGCTCCAGGGAAGCAGCAGAGGGAGGGGTAGAGGAGAGAGGGAGTAGGAGGAGAAAGAGGAGGAGGAGGAGTGAAGCTCTGCCGAGGACAGTGGGAGTCTCCGCTGCAGCTGTCCGCGTCTCGCTGCCTCAGTGTGCTGGCGGCCCGGCCCGACCAGTGGAGCTGCATCCAGGCATCCCTGCCTGCAGTGGGAGCAGAGTGACCAGCAGCAGGAGGCATGAGAGCAGCCGCGGGAGAGTCTGTGTAAGTGGCTGATCTGCTGTGTGTGTGTGTGTGTGTGTGTGTGTGTGTGTGTGTGTGTGTGTGTGTGTGTGTGTGTGTGTGTGTGTGTGTGTCAGAGAGAGAGAGAGAGAGAGAGAGAGATACGCTGGGAAATGTGTCCCGTTGAAATAGTTGTTCTATTTCAGGACAACAAGGACTGTGTGTGTGTGTGTGCATGTGCGTGTGTGGACTCGTGGGCCAGTCTGGAGATGTGGGCCGGCAGGTCGTGCCTTGAGAGTTGCTGGAGGCTTTCAGAGCAGCTCAGCCTCCCAGTTTAAAACATTGTGACTGTTTACCTTCAGAACAATTAGGCTGCGAAGCCTTTTTCCCCCTGGATGTTGCCTTGCATTCACTCATTCACTCACACACTCACAGTCTCCCCTCCTCTCACCCTCGCCTGCTTATCTTCCGTCGCCTTTAATTCCCCCTAATGGTCTGGAGGCCCCAGCTGGCCAGCTGGGATACCCCCGTTTGGATCTATGTTTGTATGTGTGTGTGTGTGTGTGTGTGTGTGTGCTTTTGTTAGCCATGCGGCGGCAGAGTTGAGGGTTCGGGAAGAAGCCAGCCGTGGATTCCCCCTCTCTGCCCCTCTACAATACTAGTATGGATCCTGCGCTCTATTTTTAGACACAGTCTTTGTCTATATGTTCCAAACAGCCATAATCTGAAGCTCCGCTGCGCTCTGCCTGCAGCAGCCGGTCCTCGTGCTTGCCGAGGTGTGTTTGGTTGATGGATTGGCCCGGGAAGGTGTGTTTGTGTGGTCTGTCCTGGGATGGCGAGATAGCGGCTCTCCTCCTCTGACTTTATCCCTTTTGTTTTGTCAGCTGCTGACCCTGGTTTCTCCCGCTGTCTGCCTCGTGCATTGTGTTCCCTTTATTGCTGTTCAATCCATCCCGCAGTCCTCCTCAGGCAAACCCCTGCCTGCTTCTTTTCATTTATACTTGTACTGAAACCCTTCATTTGAATAATCGCCTTCTTTATTTTTCTTGCTCTGTTTTCTCTTTTTCTTTTCATTTCCTGCTTCTGCTTGGTTTCAATTTTAGCACAGTGGGGTGTTTTTTAAGCGTCGGCCTGTGTGTGTTTGTGTTTGTGTGTGCGTGTGCATGTTTGTGAACTTTTCGCAGTCAAGAGCTCTTGCGCGGCGCCCTTTGTTCTACTTAATGCAGTGCAATTTTGGAGAGCACTATGGTGACAGCCGCAAGTGCTTCCATCACTGACTGTGTGCGCGTGTCTCGCAGTACAGAGGCTGCAATTATTTCTCATTGGCTGCCAATTATCGTTTGGCGAAAAAGTGAAACGTGCGCCGTATTTAATGAAAGTTACGAAAGACAGAGCCAAGTTAACAATGTTGCATGAGACTGTGGTCTCTTCAAGTTTTTTTCCAGTCATTTATCATTACCAGATATCAATCTTAATAAAAAAGCATGGCCAGACTGCTGGTAAGCATGAACCAGCAGCTGTCACTCACTTCTGTGTCCAGCATGATGATGTCATCACTCTCTAGATAGTCATGTGTCAAGTATTTATGTGTAATGTCAGTATTTAAAAGTGTCTCAAAGCAACTGGACGGTTGTGGACCGAAAACTAATTAGGCGGCAATTTTTCAGGACGCTGTTAAGACAAAAAAACAACAACACAACACCCCCAATATTTTAAACCACAAAGAGCACAATTTCGAACTGACTTGTGCAGTTGTTGAGATGGTTTCATGTGTGAGCTGGCGTCGCTGCGTCACGTTCAAGAAGATTTTGATTTGGCTTCATTACTGGCGAGGTCGTGAATCTGCCACCTGAATCCTCCACTGCCTTATGGATGGCCCTCACTAAGGCCCTGTGTGTGTGTGTGTGTGTGTGTGTGTGTGTGTGTGTGTGTGTGTGTGTGTGAGAATGAGAGAGAGATAAATAGCTTTGCGTGGGTGTCTGTATAGGGGTGCTCAATCACCGTGGCACTAATAGTCTCCCTCCAGGGCACTATGGATTTTAAGGTGTCACCGCAGACGTCGGGAAATATAAGAACTTAGAGGAAACAGGTTTGTTAATTTCCACAAATTGACACAGTATTCTGTTTGTATCCAGGCGACCATTCTTTTTTTTCAAGAAAAAGGTGGCAAAGTTATTTGAGCGTTAAAGGGAGAATGTGGAGGGAGTTTTGTGAGCAGATTGATGTAATGGGAGATGGGACTCATTACAATGACTGGAGTCTCCTCACATCTGACTGGGATGGAGGTGACGAGAGGCTGCACGCTCGTATGACTGCAGCAGGAATGTTTCTCGACACAAAGGTAATTTCTTCCACAGTACTCGGATGGATGGATGGATGGATGGATAGATAGATACTTAATTCATTTCCAAGAGAAATATTCAGCGTGCGTCTGGATTTTTTACCTCGGCCAGGTGTGAGTCTCGCTCTGGTTTGAATACACCCTAAGCAGGCAGCAATTGTCCAAGCGCTTGTGCTAGACTTGCACTGTTTTGGCAAAATGGTCATTTGCGCTTGTTGATGTTGTGTTTGCAGTCTCCGTGGAGTCGGCGAGCGTGGAAAAAAAAGGGATCGGCCGAAAGAAATGAACATGCAGACCTAAAAATTGGAGTGAAAGGTTTGCTGTGCGTCCTTCGCTAGCTGCCTAATAAGTCCAGATGGTTTGCGTGAGAGCACAATTTCTTCCCATCGCCGGCGAGATAAGTTTAATTTCCCAGCTCGTTTCCTGTATTATGACAGTCCGTCGGTAGCCTGGCGAAGCAGCTCACGCCTGGCTGCCGTGCGTGCGTTTACCCAGGGATTCCCTCAGTAGGAATGAATGTCAGCAATGTTGGGAGCCTGGCGGTTTGTTTAATCCAGCAGCTACAGCTGTTGCTACGACACAGCATAATAGGAATATGCTCCCTGTCTGCTTTTGCACTTTGATGTGAGCCGGGACGTCCCGGAGAGTGGAAGAAGTGACCGACTTGGTGTTCCGGACGAGTCGGGGTTACCGCCGTACAGTCTGGAGCAGCTGAAGATCTCGTTTTAATTCTGCCCATGAATGGGAATTTTTCAGATACAATAGAGAGCAGGCGGCTGTGCAACACGTCTGCTCCCCTGAGAGTCACAGCAGATTCATTTTCCCATTCAGTGTTCCAACTCCAAAACTGCTCCTCTCTTATGTAAGCTCTGCCCGCACTCCATGCTGCACTTCAAGTTTGACCAGTGTGTCGACTTGTGAGCAGTTTCTAAATGAAGCGAAATCTAATTTTTTTCCTCCACGATCAATATTCCCAGCAGCATGAGGGTCGACTGAGACCCGAGGGGGCGACGGCCCATTCCGCCTCCTGGCACGGCATTCATGCAGAATCCGCGCAGCTGTCGCTTTTAAAACATTTTTTTTTCCGATATGGACCTGAACATTTTGAGGCTCTCTGGGGGAGACGATGAATCATCAAGTTATGGTTTGACATTTAGAAGACTGCATGCCTGGCTGGGCAAAGTCTAAGGGGTCTGGACGAGTGATTAGAACACCTCTGAAGCAGCGCGGCACCGAACACCACACCATCACGCCCTGCCTGTTGTCTCTCGGTGAGCTGCATCCGTGTTAGAAATATCATCTGTTGTTCAGCTGATGGACGATGAGGGACACGCCTGAGTTCATCCCAGAACCCGACCCACACAAATGAGCCTTCAGAGCTTCATAAACGCTGGGAGACGGCGTCTGTTAGTGCTGAATTTGAGTGTAAACGGTGTTGAGATCCTCCACAAAAACTCCCTCTGTTTATCCGCCCAGTGTGACATGGTCGGGCAGTTTACAGTGTGCAACCAGAACACACACGTACACACACACGCTGAGTGAACCAAGGCTGTTAGCGGTGCAGCAGAAGGAAGATGAAGTCATCTTGTCTGTCTGTCTGTCTGTCGTTCAAATGTTACATGTCAACTCCTTTTCATCTTAAACTTGTTGACCTTCACGCACCTCATGTCTGGTATCAGAAATATCCCTCTTACCTCCGACTCCTACGCTGATTTTTCCTTCCAGGTTGATGTTTATGAGCAAAAATGGCAAACGTTTTGTGATTGCAAATCACAGACTTCAGTCGATGTTCTTATTGGATTTCCTTGTCAGATTTTGGGAAATAAAATGCAAAATGTTCTGAAGACATTTATCCGAAATTAGGAAGTATTTGTCCTGTCATAATAATTTGTAAATAGTAGATACATGACAACAAAAAGGCAGCAATCAGCTCGTCAGGACATCGTACTGGGGTCCAGGTGAAGAACCCCTGAAGTTACATCTGATACAGAGCAGGAGCCCTGACTTATAGAAAACCCCTCTGTGTGTGTGTGTGTGTGTGTGTGTGTGTGTTTGTGTGTTTATGTTTAGTTGGACTTTCGGTTGCCTCCATCTGAACTCCCAGCCCGGCGACAGAGGGCGGGAGGGGGAGTTGTAGTGGGAGTGCGGCGGCTCCTGAACGAGTTGGCTGCCGGAGAGGAGTGAGATGGAGAGAGAGGGAGAGCAAAAGTAAACAACAGATGGTTCCAACATGTTGCTGCTATTCACAGCGGCGGCAGACGCACCCCCGCCGGCCCACCGCCGGCCCACCGCCGGCCCACCGCCGTCCTCGGGAGGCGTTGCTGCCCAACAGCGGCCGCCATGACACCGGGTCGAGAGATCAAGTGCTTCTTTGATGGCGGGGCTGCAATGCCAGATTGTCATCCACATGCTGTGGCAGACTGGGCCAGCTGAGACACACACACACACACAACACACACACACACACACACACACACACACACACACACACACACACACACACACACACACACACACACAGAGTTTGTGCAGTTTTCAACAGTGTGTATTTTTTTCCCTTCCTGGCTGAAGTTTTGGCAGCAGTCACTTTGGAATATTCCACGCAGCGTCAAACCCTCAAACCACCTGCCAGCGTGATGAAACATGCTGTGTCTCTGTGTGTGTGTGTGTGTGTGTGTGTGTGTGTGTGTGTTTGTGTGTGTGTGTGTCCGTGCACTGAACCCTCTCACGCTGAGGAGTGCACTGAATGGTGGCACACATTAGCTGCCAGCTGCCATGACCTCATTCATAGTGAGAGAGACAGGAAGATAGGGAGACAAAGAATGGGAAAATCGAACTGTGTGTGTGTGTGTGTGTTTATATGTGTGTGTGTGTGTGTGTGTGTGTGTGTGTGTGTGTGTGTGTGTGTTATGCCGTGATCTCATATTGTGGTGTGCTTGCATAGTTGCTGGATGGGAATATTTGCGCTGAGTCATTAGTCGCCAGTTAAAAATAGCAGTTAATAAACAGGATTTCAGTTTCACTCAAACTCTGTCTGTTTCTGAGGTTGACAGCCAGACTTGTTTTCCCGCAGCAGGACAGGCAGGGGCCTCGGCAGCACGCCGGGCAGGACAAGTCTTCTCTGTCCCGTCTCCTTGGCTGTCGCGTTGTTGCGCAAAAAAAAGAAACAAAAAGCAGCGAGGCGGCGCAGGACAAGACTCCTACCATACGAGGTGTCAGCTCAGCTCATGCAAGCGCTGGGGTTCTTAGCAACTTGTGGTGAGGTAACGGCAGATAAAGACACAGAGGGTGTTGTGTCGTGTTGTGTCATCCACTTCCCTGTCTGCTCAACGTGTGACTGACTCTTTTCCTGTGAACAGGAAGCACCGGCTGCTGTTCCTGGAAGAGGCAACCGCACGCCTCTTTGTGTGCGTCTGTGTGCGTGTGTGTGTGACAGAAAGACAGAGGTTATCGTTACATGCTTCCAAACATGCTTGTAAAGATACTGAGCTCATGAAGAAGCTCTTTAAAATGGTTTCAAATGGGTTATAAGCTGTTTATTGGTGCCTCATTTTGCCCCGAATGAGGCAAAACTCCAGGGTGAACTCACGCCCTCGCCGTTCCATTTCTATAAATAAAACTTCAGCCTTTTGAAATTTCCGCGGACGACACATGACTCGCTCTCTGGCTCGCTCTCGGCCCCACCGTAAGCGTCACACGGCCCAGTCTCGGTCTCCTCGCAGAGTGGGAGGGTAAACACAAGTCATGTTTTTACTCTTTCAACTTTGTCTCACCCACAGATTCGAGCTGAATAATTCATCCGTTTTGCCGTTCCTCCCACCACGTCGATAGACTGGGGCGATTCTGATTAAAATTACATCACCAGTGCGAGAAAAGGAAAAAAAAAAGCTTCCGATCTGGGTGGCGTTGCACAACTGGGGAGTGTTTGCAGGGTGGCGTGCATTTATTGGTGTTGGCATCAGACTTTGTCAGGAGGACGCGGATGAGTCACAGGAGATTGTGTGTGTGTGTGTGTGTGTGTGTGTGTGTGTGTGTGTGTGTGTGTGTGTGTGTGTGTGTGTGTGTGTGTGTGTGTGTGTGTGTGTGTGTGGCTCATCTTAATGTCTTAACGTCCTCATTGTTTATTCATACCAAATCAAAGCCGCACAAAACCTGTGAAATGAGGACTTTTGCCAGCTCTCGCCATCGGGGTATTTTCTCCTTGGCTCTTGGAAAACAGCTCTCTGGGGTTGAAAAAATGAAAAGAAAAACCCCAATCAGATGTGGGTGATTTTAACTCTGTGCTCTCTCTGTCTGTCTCGTCTCCTCTCAGCAGTCGTAGCTGCGTCTGAGTCTTCCTGAGGAGTTGAGTGGCATGAGACCCGGCAGCTCCCAGCGTCCCCTCATCACCTGGCTCATTTCCCACCACCACCACGACCACCACCGCCGATCCCCTGCTAGGAACTCTCGCCACACCCCCGCCGCATTGATGAGGTAACGTCCAGCACAACGTAACCCCCCCCCCCCGTGCACTCGCCTTCCCGCACCCCTCCTCCCTTCGCCGTACAACATGGGCCAGAAGATCTCCGGCGGCCTGAAGTCAGTGGAGGGCCGCGCCGACAGCGGCGGCTCTCCGTCCTACCGGCCCCTGGCTCACCGCCGCCAGCACCCTGAGCTGAGGGACCCGGACTTCAGCAAACCCCCCAGGCTGGACCTCCTGCTGGACATGCCGTGCGCCGGCCTGGAGATGCAGCTTCGGCACGCGTGGAACCCGGACGACCGCTCGCTCAACATCTTCATCAAGGAGGAGGACAAGCTGACGTTCCACCGCCACCCGGTGGCGCAGAGCACCGACTGTATCCGCGGGCGGGTGGGCTACACTCGAGGCCTCCACGTGTGGAGGATCCACTGGCCGTCCCGGCAGCGCGGCACCCACGCGGTGGTGGGCGTGGCCACCGCGGAGGCCCCCCTCCACTCGGTGGGCTACACGGCGCTGGTGGGCTCGGACTGCGAGTCCTGGGGCTGGGATCTGGGACGCAACCGGCTCTACCACGACAGCAAGAACCGGGCGCACGGCTCGCTGCCGTCCTACCCGGCATTCCTGGAGCCGGAGGAGTCGTTCAGCCTGCCGGACTCGCTGCTGGTCGTCCTGGACATGGACGACGGGACGCTGAGCTTCCTGGTGGACGGACAGTATCTGGGCGTGGCGTTCAGGGGACTGAAAGGAAAGAAGCTGTACCCCATCGTCAGCGCCGTGTGGGGTCATTGCGAGATATCCATGAAGTACATCAACGGCCTGGACCGTAAGTACGCACACACGCCACACTGACAGGGTTTTTTTTAATAGAGAAACTGGTAATGTCTCACTGATAACCTTGATAGGATTGATTGGTTGGATTGACGGTCGTAGAGGAGCTGGACGCCTCTCGGTCTAATTGCGACATGCCAGGTTTTTCTAATGCAACTTTGGAAATTCAGAGACTGAAAAGATTACAAAAAAAGTGAAAGTTAATTGGGCAAGATTGAATTAACACGTTCTGCAATGATCACCTGTTTCCAAAGAGAAAAGTGTGTCAGGGAAATGCAAGTACTGTATGTGTCAACACAAGGAGCCTTTTTCTTCTTTTTCTTCTTTTTCCAAGCTGAACCACAGAACGACTGTGATGTTGATGGATATTTGCAGACAAAATGTGCTGAAGATAATTGTTACCTTGCGGCCAGCTCGTGTTTCCAGCAGAGCGTTTCGGTCTGACAGTCCGAGCAGATTTGGAAACGTCTCCGTCGGGGATCTGGGACGGATTTCTGCTGTGTTGTCTCAGCAGCAGGTGTCGACACCGAATCGGCGCTGCTTGGAGCCGCTTCATTGCTTGTTTTACGGCTGACTTTGCTGGTCAGAGGGGTTTAGTCTGGCCTCGATGGTTTCCGTGTGCAGCGGTGAAACGTATTGAGAGGTTATTGTGTCTGAGACATGAGAGCTGAAAAGCCAGTTGTTGGCGACTCTGGCGGCCGTTCAAAAAAAATCTGCCGTGTTTGGCTCCCAGGAGAGACGCCGAGTCGTGTTTGGACCTCCCACTGTCTGTCCGCACGTGTGTGTTATTAGAGAGGAGACGTCGCAGTCTAAACACGGCCGCTCTTTGAAGAGCGAGACAGCACACAACACACACACACACACACACACACACACACACACACACACACACACACACACACACACACACCTTCCTGGAAGGGAAAGTGTCTTATGAAAGCAGGCTCGTGATCCGACTCAGGCTGTATTTGCAGAACCGCTGTGGGCTGTATTTCACAACACAACACAACACAACACAACACAACTCAACACAAGTCTCTGCCGGTTGGCAGGCAGAGAGCTGCTGTGAGAGCTGCCTCTCCCAGCAGCTTCATGCTTTTCATTTTTTTCTTTGCCCAATCTCTTCACGGGTCGGACATTTTTTCCACCGCATCAAGAGGCCACGTCCTGCAATCCACAAGCGCTGCCATGTAATGCTGAAATCAGACAGACACTCTACGAATGGGAGGAAAAAAATCCCCTGGCAGGACTCTTGGATTTCCCCATGTCTCCTCTCTGCTCTGGCTCGGTTCAAAGTACGCGCTCGCTTCCTATTTATGAAGCCACCTGCTGGATTTCATGGCCGTCTCCACCCAATTCATCCGTGTTGGCCAATATGGAAAATATTCAGCCTGTTTAAAGCGCTCACCTGCTAGCAGCGTCTAAGTGTCACGCTGTGAAATGAACTTCGACTGCTGAATATGCCCACCTGCCCAATGCAGGAGGCAGAGCGGAGGTTGAAAAGGTTCTTCCTGATAGGTGTGTCTTCAGGGACGCGGAAAGAGGGAGGTGGGGAGAGCACAACAAACGGGAGGCGTGAAGAGTGAGAGGCAGAAAAAGAAAATAATAAAGTGTCAATGTGTCGACTCCTGAGTCGTAACGTGAAGCTGCTGGAATTCGTCCACCACCCACCATCAATTTAATCAAGGGCTGCAACCTTTCCTCATGTAATTCGAGTAACTCCATTAAAAAAAAAATAATCTAGGAATTTCATCTGTCTGGAGGCGTCGTTTTATTAAATCTAAAGCTCACGTTTCGCACGGACTCTTTTTAGTGTGACACAACGTGCTTCCGGCGCAGGCCAGGCGCCCAGTGCAAATCGGGAGAAGACGGAAGCGGTCTGTTCGCAACGGTACCATGGCAGTGCAGTGGTTTCACGCTTCTGGTACGCTTCTGGTGTGAACTTTAATGGCCGCGTTCTACGGCAGAGCGGCCTTTAATTGAGCAAACGTATGTTTTATCCAATTAGTCAATGAATTGATGGAATATTCAATAGAATCATCGCTTACCAAAACATTTGATAGCTGCAGCCCTGATTTACTCCATCACGAGAGTGGACAGAGAGAGGCCAGTTTGTGTCCGTTCAGGCAGCCAGGGGCACTGGCACCGCAGGCTGCTGGGTTCTAATGCAAAAGCAATCCCTTGTCTCATGTTGTGCATCAGAGTCCGTCTTTGCTCCATATCTCTTTTTATTATTTCAGCCCGTGTGAAAAAAGGCACTTCTCACTGCTCCTCCCCCACACGCTCCCAAACTCAATGACAAAAAAATAGACTTGCGCGCCTGTTAACACAGCAGCAGATGTGCGAGGAGTCGCTAGTTGGGCCTTGATTCAGACGGGATGGAATCTCACTCAGACTGCTGAGTGTAAGCGTACGTGCTCGGTTTCTTATTCGCGTAGCCGCATTGACAGCGGCTAAGAGGTGCTCCTGGTTGTTATTGCTGTGCCTCTGAATGCAGAGCGCCGATGAGAGCAATATCTCAGGAGTTGGGTCAGAGGTGAGGAACATCCCCCCGGGGGTCACCATCACAGCTGCTGAGTGGCTCCGCCATGCAATATCACCTCTGAATTTAGTTTTTTTGCTATTATTGTTTTTCCCATTATTTGTGCCTGGCGAGGACTCAGATAGAAAGAGTGAAGTGTGAGTGGCTCCGTGTGAAGCGGTGTCCTCCTCCCTTCTCTTTTCCTGCTACCTGCTTTAGGCCTGACTAGAGACGCAGCCTGTGTGGGGAGAAAAATACACTCGCTGGCCAAGAAAAATGCTCCTTGTAGTTTGGTAATGACTTAATCTAACGGTTCCTCCCAGGGGAAGCGACTGTTGTGAATGATTGCGGTGAGGGGAAACGACTCGACTGCGGGGTATTAAAAAGAGATTTACGGACGACGCCTGAAATTGTTTGCTTGGTTTTTTTTTTTCCCCTCTCGATCACCGCAGCTCGGCTACGCGGCCGCCAGCCGATCATCAGTTTGTTCCGCCTTCGGCTTATTGCTCCCATCCCTGCAATAACACAGCACGAGAGAGGAAAGACGCTTCTTACCAGCAGCGCCGGCCGCTCAAGTCACTTTTGGGAACTCAGATAAAGTGAGCACTAATGCGCTCTGGACATTTTGCTGTAAATAATTAATTCTTCCAGCTAGAAAAGCTCCACAGGATGTGTTCCCTCTCCTCTGCAGAAGGCGCCCCCGTGTGTCCGACTCATCTGTATTCCACTTCCCCGTCACCTCATTACTGCCTCGTATTCTCCCGCGCCCTGTCACTATAATTGTTCCAATTAGTGGCGCTTTGATTCGCTGAACTAGAGCCGGCGTCTCAGCATCAGGCCTGATTTGTGCCACCAAACCGTTTCTAATGTTTGCAGTAAAGCACACAAGCAAAACCTGGCGACTTATTTCCCACTTTACTTTCAGCAGACGACGTCCTTTAATAGCTGAAGGATTCAGCGGTGGTAGTCGCAGTGTGTCCTTTTTTTTTTTTTTTTTTTCAAAGAGCTGTTTCTAATCTTGTTAAATACTGTAAAAGCAACGTTCAAATCCTTTTTTTTTTTAGTAGCAAATAAAATTTTCTGGTAAAACTAACCTCCAAGGAGCACAGAGGGTGGAAGTCTTTAAAACTCACTTCGTGATGCTATGGCCGAGTGCTGACTTGTTGACTTCCTCATAAAAAAAGAAAATAAATCCAGATATATAAGTATATATAAGTATATAGGCTGTATATGTATTCAACTATATTAAATCTTTAGTTCAGAGTGGCCACAAGCAGAAACACATCACTCAGAATAAACTGAACTCCATCTTGTTGGTGTTGCTGGAGTTGGGGGGTTTTGAAAATATTTGAAATTCTTGACAGTCTGAAACCACATTTACCACCTCAGCCAGTATTAAAGAAACACAAACCATTGTTCTAAAGAAATATAAGGCTGCAGTCAAGCAGCGAATCCCAGGATTGCAAATGAAAAACTTGAGAAAATTTCAGATTGCCAAGTGTGTCGGCAGAGAGAGAGGTATTAAATCTGAAAGTGTAAAGGATCCGTAAAGTCTTTCAGAGGAGAGATGGTGGCGGTGAAAGGAAGGTGTCAACAATAAAGGCAGAGCAGGGAGAGCTGTGTGGGACGATCTGACAATCAGCTGATCCCAGGCAAGAAGGATGAGTTCCATGCCTGCAGCGCCACACCGCACTCCCACAGCCCTGCAGGCCTCACATTGGGTGGGGGGGAGAAAATACACAACGCACAAAAAAATCTCTGGGTGGCGTCTGCAGCATGCTCGCACAACCGCAGCACTGTGTTTTTGTTGGCTGGGTTTAATTCACTTTAAGTAGCATATTACCCATGTTAAGGTCACATTCCAGCTGATTGTCTTGGAGGTAGTGACCCAGTTTTTTTTTTTTAATTTCCATGTCTTTACAGCTAAATGGCATGCAACAAAATGAATTTCCTGAATGCACGTCTCCATCTGGCACCCGCTGCATGCTAAATAACTGACTGGAGTTGATTAAAAGGTCATAGCAATCATCACAGTTCCACATTTGCTTTCAGTATCGAGGAGTTAGGATCATTTTATTGAGCCTTTAAAATGTTTATTATTTCATTTTATTTTGGAAAATAAAATGAGACTAAAATGTGTTACCTGAATTTAGGATTTTATTATCGGTTTATTATTTTTGACCGTGAACTGACACAGTGAACTTTGGCCTCAGTGGGAATCAAGAGCAGGTTAAAGTCTTTCTTTACTTCTTGACACATTCATGCCATGCAACAGGTTTTTTTTTCAGCTGTGGTTTCATTCATAATTAATAATTTTGACCACAAATGTTTCAAGTTGAGTTGGTGTTGGTCAAAGCGCTTCAGAAAAGGGGTTCCAACTAAAATCACTTATAGGAAAGTCTGGAAAGTTTCAGTGCAAACCTCCCTATGCCACCCCCACATACACACATAAAATGAATAGAATGCCACTTACAGTAAGTAGGAAAAATGCTCAAAATTGGCCGAACTAATCCTGTAATGGCACAGATTCCCTGATACTGTGGCTGGGCTGGGCTCAGTTCACTGCTCTCAGGTTTCACTCTGTTCCATTACAGGTGTGCTTATCAGCGCTGTGACTTCCTGCTGGCCTTTAGTCCTGCAGTCGAGCCACCGCAGCTTGTTTTGCTATGTGGGTCAGAAGGTTGTGTGCGTTGGTTGGACTTGGCTGCTGAGCTGCTGCGGCGACGGCTCGCCCTTTGCTTTTCATGCTCTCCCGACTCTTCTTCCAGTCGGTCGGTCATGTGATCCGTTTCCAGCTGCTGCTTGTCTCTTTCTTGTTTTCTTTCAAGTGCCTGTGTGCAGCTCGGCAAACCACACGAAGCACGTGTAAGTGTATTGTGCAGGAACTTCTTTTATTAGAGAAAAAAAAGAGGCTAAAACACAACTCTCTGCAGCGGTGTCCTGGCACCTTGTTCTTCGTAATATCATGTTCTAAAGAATTTCCATCGGCAGCCCGACATGATTATGTGACATAAAAGGCTTTGAGATCTGAAACCCCCCTCAGCTCCTGCAGCGAACACTGGTGTCGTGTCAGCACACTCATATTTAAATATTTAACAGCAGAGATGAAGAGTGGAGAAGGAAAAGGGGGGAATTTAAAACGTACGGGGAAGAGAAAAAAAAATCCATCTCGGTTGGGAAACTGACAGTATGAAACAGAAACGGGGATAAAAATGAGTAGAAAATCTTTCAACGGGGGAGAATAAAAAAAAAAAGAGTCGACTGGTAATTTTGTTTGCCTTCGAGATGCCTCAGCTGACAAAATGAGGTTATCAATGAAGAAGGTAGAGAGAGTAAAATACGGTGGGAGGAGCATGAGAAGACAGGCAAGACAAAATATGCGGACAAGGAGACAGCAAAGCCGTGAGCGGGCGAGCGATGACAGATCAAGGCCTGGTGGGCAGAGAGAGGAGGCAGGCAGGCAGGCAGGCAGGCAGGCAGGCAGGCAGGCAGGCAGGCAGGCAGGCAGCCGGAGGTGTAGAGAGCTCGTGAGGGGCCTCATCAAGTGACTGCTGTCGCTTCTGTGAGTACCACCTCCACCGATGAGCGATGCAGGAAGTCCCCGCATAGGCAGGCAGGAAGTGATGTCAGAGCAGAGCCTTCCACCTCCAGCCGGAGAGCAGATTCATCTGAGTCCTTTCAGAGGAAACAGCACATTTTCTTGGCCTCCTCAAAGTCGACTGTGAATCCACTGTTGACCTTGCCGGTCCAGTCCGGTCCAGTCTAGTCCAGTCCAGATTGTAGCCTAGTCCAGTCCAGTCAAGTCCAGTCCAGTACATCTCCTAGTCCAGTCCAGTCTAGTTCAGTCCAGAGTGGTCCAGTCCAGATCCCAGTCAGAGTCGAACAAGAAATCTGCAGTTTATTCCAAACATTATTTGGTTGAGGGTGTGTTCTTTCTGTGCCTGGTCACTGCTTCCTGCTGGTTTTCTTTTTCAATATACAGTGTTTACGGCCTTTTTGCCCAGCAGATGAATACCAAGATAGATGTCAGGTCTGACTTAATTGTCGACACTTAAAACAATGCTTCACCAACAAATATCTTATTATAAGCAATAGCACAACATGTTACATACATTAACTTCTGCACTTGAGCTCGCGAGAAGGACCCTGTGTCTTTCTTTTGATTTCTTCCTCTCTTGGTTCCTTGATCAACAAGGCGTGCACGTGCAACTTTGTCGTTATTTGCTTTCCACCACGTTGCCGCTGCCGTTGACTGCTAAGTAGCAGGTTTGGTAGCTCGGTGTCCAGCTCATGTGCAAAGATTCACATCGCAAATTTTCATGTGTGAAGACGATAATATAACGATTTGTCTCCAACACTTGTGTTGAGTTATGTAGGGGAGCCTGTGTCCATGTGTGCATTTCACACTGCGGTAATAGTCATGAAGTGAAGAAGCCCTCGCAGCTGATGACAGTTATTGATCATCTTATTAACTAATAAAAACCCCACAACCTGTGCCTGACTTGGACTGCAAAATCACAGGTTTCACCAAACTGAGGCGACAGTAGACGAACCTGAGAGAATCATCACTATTATGCTTGTTCGGGAACATAGTTTTCATTTGCTAGACCAACCACCTCGTAGATGCACTCAGTCAGGGCCAGTATTAGGAATGCATGGATCCCATCACTTCCAGTCTGTGTGAGGACTGTAATCCCCCCAGTCAGTTCAGCGGAGCCGCTCTTTGTTCAGGAAACAGCGGGTTGGGCCTCCAATCAGCACTTCAATTTGTCCTCTTGACACCTCCAGTTTACCGCCAGGCCTCCGGCTCCTTTGTGTGGACTCAGTTGTTTTTACAGATCCCTGCACCCTCTCACTCAAATGAAACTCTTCCAGTTCATTCATCTGGTGCTCCATTCACTTCACTTGATCCTTTCTCTTTCTTTGAGGGTTTGCTGAAGGAGACAGTGATTGTGGTGATTCCACCGAGTGCCGTGCTAAGCCTCCTCTTTTTGGTCTGATCCTTTTCTCGCTGCCGACTATCGGCGCTCTGAAAGGTCATATTTTCTGAGAATTGGCTGGTTTCCACACAGAATTTCACCTTCTTAGAGCAAAATTTCTCAACTGACCTACCTTTTTCCGACAGTGAGCTTCATGTGTTGTGTGAAACTGATTGTGTCCTTGACATCATAGACTTTGTTGCTGGTTGTTCTCCTGACACACGGCGACGTCGTAAAAGTACTTTGAGCTTCCCATAAAGAGAGTAAAGCTGAATTCATCAACACATTTTCTTGGCAGTGACGTTGCTTTCTCTTCCATTTTTAGTTCATCTCCTGGTGAAAAGAGGAATATAGAGCAGCTCATGCAGTCGCCTTCGGAGGCAAATACACAGTGTGCTTCCCTGCAAACGTTTTTCTTTTTTTCTTTTTTTTTTAGTTTGCATCTAAAATCGGCCCAGGAAACAAAACATTTCAAGTAATCAAGATGAAATACTCAAACAATATGAACTTCTTTAAGATTATCTTTTTTCATCTTTCCCCCCCCCTAAATCTATTGATTCTAGGCCACCGTGGTTTTTTTTCTCCCCTGCTGCCAATCTTTGCAGAAAGCTAGGCTAATCATGCCCCGGAGCAGCCGCTGTCCAGCACCTACGCTGAGGAAAACTGGAGCCCATCTGCAGGTCCGACATCCTTCTTGCTATCCCTGTCTCCCAGATTACGCTGCAAGACTCGTACATGTTTTGGGGAGACAGTTCATTATTTGCATTAGTCTCATCCGGCTGCGTTAGTGTTTGTAGGCCAGACGTTAAAAACAAAAAATTACGCCACAGTGCTTTAGTGGGTCACTGGGTCGTTATGTATTTACAGCTGATTCAAACAAACACCCATGAGTGCCTCGTGATGACTCCACATGCAAGTGAACAAGCCCAGTCCAGCAGTTTACTCTGTCAACACTTTCATGTGTGTCCTCTTTGAGCGTTAAACGTCACATTTTCTAGTTTAGCATGTTTCTCCAGCTATCGGTACAATATTGTCGCACTGCAAGTCGGCCTCAGCGCTGCAGGTGTCTGCCTAACAGTTAATCAAATGGTTTCCGACATCTTGTGTATATTTCCACGATCCACTCCCGGGTGGATATTCAGAGTTCACGGTTTTCTTTTCAGGTCAGATGTCATTGAGCTGCTGCAGCGAAAGCGATCCCTTGTCACATGTTTTCCACCCTTAAATGACCTCTCTGACGTCTTCCAGTGCATCTGGAATAGAGATCTAACGGTATGAAAATTTCACATCACGGTTATTGTGACCCAAATTGTCATGATTATCATTATTATCATGGTATTGTTGAAATGTCCAAAAAAAGCAGTTATACACACCAAGTTTTAGCCAGGTTTTGTTTTGAAAACACAAATAAAAGAATTAGAAATTCCTCTAGGATTTTATTTATTTATTTATTTTAAAAAAAACACGGAATGCTGTTTTCTGTTTGGAGTTAAGATAAACATTAGAGTCAGGTAAAGCAATTTAAAGGACGACTGGTTGAGGGTAATGGATAAGGTTGGGTGCAGGTTAAGGTAAGGGGAACACATATCAACGGGTGAACAGATTTCGACATAACACCGACATCTGGAGCTACGACAGAGTTTATAACTTTAGCAGCGGAGCTAGTATTGTGCCTGAGCAGAAATGGACCGAACATGCATTTCTAGTATAATTATTGTGCGTCTGCCCCACTTATATAAATAAGGAGCAGCGACTGTACCGAAACACAAGATGCTGTTTTTGCTGCTGTTTGCTAATCGCACCAATAATCTGTTATATTTTTACAGGAGTAACGTTAACACTTAAAACTTCAGTTTACTTTATTGGCGACCAGTTTCCTTTTCAGCGTCCTTGTAATAGCCAGAATACGAGCAGACTGCAGACTGAAGAAATCTTGTCTGCTGTGCTGAACTTCCTTCCGCCCTGTTTACAACCAACGATGTGTCTGAGGGACCGCTGCTGCTTTTCTGAGCAATGAGTAGTAGGTTTTCAAACAGCTGTAAGCAAACATGTTTTTAATGATCATTATTATCATGATCATTTAACCGGTAATCATTACATCCGGTAATCATGTTGTTCTTTACATCCATTTGAAACTTATTCCCTTTAAGATGAAATTGATGAATTTTGCAAGGGCTAGTCGGAATAATGACTAGAGTGAAGTGGTGGCAGAAACTGCTGTCAGTCAACTGTTTGCTGACGTCATTCCCAGGAAGTGGAGTTTATAACCAGATTTGTTTGTCGGCGCTGTCGTCCAGTTCAGTTCCAAGACGAGAGGGCAACTGCCACTGCTCAGTGTCATTTTATCATTAGACCTTCACAAGTCGCAGGCGTCCTACCAGGTTGTCAGACTGTATCGCTGTCATTGAGGTACAAGGCTGATAAATCACAAGCAATAAATGTTGCTTTGATTATCAAACACTTGCACAACAAAGCCCAATGAAAGCATAAAATGCTATCAAACTCCATCTCATCCCTGCGTTTCAAGGCTGTAGTTCAACACCAATAAATGTTTATCACCATTTTATTTTGCTGAGTCTGTTGGGTGTGTTTTGAAGACTTGATTCAGCCAGTTGTGGAACTTGTTTAGACTTTTAGAAATCTCAAAGAAGCTGAAACGTAGTTTTTAATCTCAATTGATTACAAACTCATCCCAACAGCTTTAGCACGACTATTACTCCTAAACCTAGAGTCTAATGAAGAGGCTGGCACTGTTGAGACACCCGATGTGGCACATGATCGCATCGAAACCCCGTCAGACAGAAGGTACATGTCATCGGCTTCCAAGTGGAAACACACTGAGGAGCCAAATGAATGGCAAAGCTGCTTGACAGTCCAAGTTAAAGGAAGTCGATGAGTAAAAATAAGAGCACTTTTGTTCACTCTGGCCCTCCACTGAACCATAGAAATGAATAGCGACTTCAGTTTTTTTGCATTGCCTCCCAAAAGAAACAACAAACCAACAATGTCTTTGGGGCATTTGGGTGTTTTCTGATGTCTCGATGAGCTCGTCACAGTTGATACGAGTCAAGGCCGTTCCTCACTGAGGGCTGGAGATCGTTTTAATCTCGCGATGCGCATTTTTGGGCATCTGGTGTCTCTGGCTGAGACTGACCTCGCCGGATGCGGCAGGACTGACCTTGCAGGGCTTCATGACGGCGAGCCACAGCCGAGGATTAACAGTCTGCGTCAGCCCAGAAGAGACAGTAATTCCCTGAAGCCAATTGACAATTTGTTCAGATGTAATGAAATGGCTGGTGGACCACACGTCCTCCACTCCTACCCCTGAAACTGCACACGCTGACATTGATTGCCTTGGGGTTTTTTTTGTTTTGTTTTTTTTCCAGATTGAAAACGCAAAGATACAGCGATAACCAACTATGATTTCCCATTGCTTATTGCGCCGTTTTTACAGCCGTAATTCCAGACGTGTGCAATTCTAAAACAGCAGCTTTGCAACTTTGCGCAGTTTATTGCATTTGAATGACAGAATATTTCATGTCGTCATCAACATGTTTAAAGATGTGTGGAATATAAAAGGAAATAAAAATGTAGGGAAAAAAATAAGCGTCGGAAAAAAACATAAAACTGAACAATCATGAGGCTATTGTGTCATTACATTACTGCTAATATTACTAACTTAATTACAGATAATCATATGCACAGTACCAGATGACAACACTATTAGACATTGTGTGGTTAAAGTCCAGACAGTTGTCACATATCAAAGTGCAACAAAACCCGCTGAGCTGAGTGTCATGTTTCAAGTCTCAGCCGGGATGGAACCCACGGTCTCACGGTCTCACAGTGGACACTGAGGCAGTGAACGAAAGCGCTCAAAAGTTCATATTTGCCCATATTTGGCCCCCACCTGTAGCCAGTCTTACAGCACAACTGCTGCCTTTGCGCAGTCCGGAGGGGCAGATGTGCATCAGCTCACAGAAAAGTGTTCACACAGATGATCTGTCCCATCTTTGTTTGTTCATGCAAGCCCTCTGATGGGGCTAAAGGCTGACCTCTGACCCCCGTCAGGTGGACATAGCGCTGTCATTCTGCTGCTGGTCTTCCTCTCCTCCATGCCAAAAGAGCTCAGCCTCTTCAGCTCTATCGTTCTGCCGCTGAAGTCGTCCCACAAGTTCCCCTCCTCAGACTCCTGTCCACTGGCGTCGCTGCTGCGGTCCGACTCCTCCCTCTCCTCCCCCTCCGCCGGCCGTGGACGGGTCTCCTGCTCGTCCCCCTCGCTGCTCTCGTCGCTATCGCTCCTCTCGCGCTCCACCTGCTCCTTCAGCTCCAGCTTGCGGCGGCACCACTCCTCCTCCATCCTCTGGTACATGTGGAGGGAGTAGTGCCACCCTCCGTTCTCCTCCAACATGTTCTCCACTTTGACCAGCAGCTCACTCACCTGCTGCTGCTCTCCCGCCGGGCTCGCTCGCCCCTCACCTCCTCCTACTCCTCCCACTCCTCTCCTCTTCCCCATGTTCTTGACACTTCTGTTCTTCCACGGCGCCACCCTCTGCTTCTCCTGGGCACCAGTGTCTGGCCGCTGGGTCGCGGCCGCCTTGTTGTCCAACACATGGTACCGGTGGCGGCACTTGTCCATCAGCAGACGTAAGGCGGGGCCACCCGACTGGATGTGCTCCTCCACGCTGCAGCCTCTCTTCTTCAGTCTCTCGCCGCACGTGAACAGCACCATGGTGTGTCTCCAGACGGTGGAGGTCAGGATGTCCATCCTCCTCTGCAGTGCCCTCCACTCGGACTGGGTGAAGTCCAGCAGGGGGAGGACCAGCAGGACCACGTGAGGCCCCCCCAGGCCGAAAAGAGACAGAGCTCTCAGCAGTTCGCGTTTCTCCTCACTGGGCACGAACTCCTCGGAGCTGCCCCAGCCCTGCGCGTCCACCACGTTCAGGCGGCGCCTGGCCACGGTGCCGCTGGCGGCCGCACTGCTTGCGCCGCCCCTGGTCTCAAAGACCTGACCCCGTCCCAGCAGGGTGTTACCGGTTGAGCTCTTGCCGGTTCGTCTGGGACCGACCAGCAAAACGTTGAGCTGCTGCGATACTGCCAGCAAAGAGGAAGAATTGATGGAAAAAGTGTCAGTCTGTGCCCAGAGCCTTTTTAGAGGATGATTAGGTGTGACAACTGTTCCTGACCGTGACGCTCAAAAAAACGATTATCAATTATCACAGCTTTGCTCTTGTACGCCCAAAACCATAGAAGCACCAAACACAAATGCGCAGCTTTGCTACAAAGTTGCCTCACAAGTTTGTTGAAAACATACCAGCGTTTTCTGGAGGGTAGTAGCTTCCCATGTTGACGGTCCTGACAGTCTCGACTGTTTTCACAGCACTTCAGAAACTCCTAACAACTCAGCTCCCACTTAAACATTGTCTCTCGCGCTGACGTCTCTTCCCCGCACTGTTTCGGAAGAGCCAACAGTAATACTATCAATACACTTAGACTCCTCCCCCATTTTTTTTTTGCTAACTCTACATTTTATCATGAACCATAAAGCGTTGAACATTTTCTTTTTATGGTTCATATGCGACAGTTGCTCCTTGCCTTTTGCCCCGAGAATCATTCCTTTGCTGGTTTATGGGCCTGTGAGCTCAATGTTTAACCGCTATTGCAAAATGCTGAGTGGCTTTTGATCAGGAGTGTTGAGCTTAATTACATCTGAGGGATTCAAGTCTTACTTTGGGGCGGCTGCGTTTTTTCATTCTGTGGCATTAGAACAGAGATTAAAGCTCTGTATGCTAAAGACGTTCTCGTATCATTAATATATAGCCGGCAAAAGACCAGCATGGTTACATTACAGGTTACATGATGGAATGTAGCATCAAAAATATTCAGATTAGACAACCACCATTAATTAATTAAGCAATGATACAGCTACTGATACAGACAACAAAGGCATTTTGTACTGTTACGTAGCCACATGGTTAAATCTGCTCTCATGTTTTTAATTGCCAACAATAAACTATATAAATAAACTAACCCTCTCCCCCTTCACACTCCATCCATCTTATCGTCTTAAGTGAGTTTGCTGCTAAACATCGCTTGTTATTGCCAGCGCTTGCTCGCTTGCATCGCTCTAATCCAGGCCTGCTGTGGCGTGTACCGCGCTTCATCTCCTGGTTTTGTCTTCATCTTCAGTTCTCTGGAAAAGTTAAAGAAATTGAGTTGCGAGAGAAAAAAACAATCCCTGATATTTGATAGTCCAGTAAATTCAGAAGTGATGCAATGGACGGTGACTCACTGCTTTCAATCCAAAACTTGCACCAGTGTGTAACTTCTGATGTTACACACGCCTGCTCTGTCTTCCACAGAACAAGCGCTCACTTGCCATATTGTGATGCCATGCGTTGGCAATAATGACACTTTGTGAACAGTTCCCCTAAATCCCAGCTCTTCTGCCTCTCCCTGTCATTCAGCAGGTTCCTGGAAGGTGGGAAGGCAGATCGTGTTTTCACTGAGCTGCACCTACGTGCCACTGTGTCTTATCTTTGCTCAGAAATCCAGTCAGAGCAACAACACACACACACACACACACACACACTAGGCAGAGGATCAGCCAGCTCTTTTCCTCAGCTGACTCAGTGATGTTGAGTGTCAGCTAATGCGCACGTGTGAGAGCTCATGCCTGTATACGTGTTGGTGCACGTGTGTTTTCCATTCACACCGAATCCAGCCAACAGGGCAAGATCTATCTATCTATCTATCTATCTATCTATCTATCTATCTATCTATCTATCTATCTATCTATCTATCTATCTATCTATCTATCTATCTATCTATCTATCTATCTATCTATATATCCATCTGTCCATCTGTCTGTCTGTCGCATATTCCACGTTCTGCTGGTGTGTCAAGTGGTGAAAGTTACTGAACTCCTCTTCCTCCTTAGAAATTTCTGGAATTGGGGAAAAAAGAGAGCGAGTGAGCAAAGGAGATATCTGTCTGTCTATTTATCTGTGTCTGTCTGTCTATCTATTTATCTCTGTCTGTCTGTCTGTCTGTCTGTCTGTCTGTCTGTCTGTCTGTCTGTCTGTCTGTGACACCGGCCATGTGTGGCTAAACTTAAAGGACTTGTGCTGCTAGACTTAAGGCTTTAATTAGAGGATGCTGCTGGGCGGTGGTGCGGCACCGTGCAACATGTGCAGCCCCACTTTAACGGGGAAAAACAAGTCGTTTAACATTTACTGTCCGTGTGAGTGAAACGGCATTAAAGAGTTTGCATGTGCACGGCGGAGATAAGAGAGCGTCGTACAGGCAAAACTCGGGGCAGAGCGTCAGCCCTGCAGATCCGCCAGCCAGACCTGGAAAATAACAATGCTGCTCTCATCACGCGCCCGAAGGCCGATGTTGCATCTGATTGGAAAAACTCATGTAGCTGCTCAGACCTTGTGGGTCCAGAATTGACTCCTTTTATGAGTAGTTGGTCCCACATCGACAAACGGTTGTTTTGTTTTTTTGCTGTTCATTGTTATATTGAAATAGGAAAGTTTGAGGTCACAAAGCTGAAACAGAGGCTGCAGTGATGAAGGGCTGTTGCTGATGTTTAGGTTTGTCACGGCTTGTTGGGCACATTTTTACACTCTTGTGTTGTTCCAGAATTGAAAAAAAACCTACTTGTAAAGAGAACGACGACACTAACAAGATGTCTTGCATGCTGAGAAGGCGCTGCCCATCAACATATTCAGATTTACAGTAAACTGCATGTCAGATGACTGATTGCTCATCGTGTGAGGCAAACTGCGTGTAAGCAGGAATGTGAATTGAAAGTGTCTTGGGTAAAATACACTCACGGATTTCCTGGAATATTGGCATTTTAATGAATAACGTCGGCTTCCCTGCAGCTTGTGACTGTGGCGGATGAGTGAGGTGCCTCTGAGGCCTCCTCCACCCCCCAACAGCCTCACCTCCTGCCCCGCTCCCCTTTATTTTTCCTCCTCATCTTCCCTCCTCCTGTTTCTCTGATCACGCTGCCTCTCATCCCAGAGGAGATGGCGGACGGTGGATTTACAGCGCTGGAGGCGTGGATTGTGTTTCCTTTCAGCCAGAGCCGGGCGCGCCAGCTCTGCCCACAGTGCCCATCCCTCTCCGTGACAGTAATACGGCTGCTGAGATATGAATCACAGCGCCAGATCAGAGCAAACAGTCCAGGCAACAAACTTGGCTGCGGGCAAAACGGAAGAGGAGGAGCTTTCAACTGCTGCATTTTCATGACAACAGTTCCTGCTGAAAATAGAGACGTTTTTTCCTTTATGACAGAAATAAATGGGTCCGTATGGAATAGCAGCGACACTTTGCATCCTCAGCGGGCTTCAGGAGGACCACAGTGGAACCATGGTGTTGTACATACACTATTATCTCAACACACTGGTAATAAATACTCTGACTTTAATTGCAGAGATTAGTAATTACTTATTTTTTTGTGTGTTGGCTAACAACAGAGAGGACAAGAGTCAAAACTGCAGTGGCTTGTCTGTCACCTGGTCTAAGTTCCTGCCGGCCAGATTGTGGATGTCAGCTGAGGAAAAGTGAATGGATTGTCGGTGTCAACGCCGCAGTTTCCTCTGCTGAAGTTAACTAAGTGCAGTGCTGTTGTGGAGACTGAAGTGTTGGCCTGTGAGCTGTGTGCACACTGTGTGCGTCACTTGTTATTGCTCACGTTCTCTTGTTGTCACTCTACTCCACCCCCGTGTGATTATCATTCAGGAAAAAAACCTGTTATTTACCAAGAAATTGCACTCTGGGTTCATTTTTAGCAGAAAGCAGAAAGTGGAGCAGCCACTCAACCGCTGCGTCAGTACTGACACGACGGATCCTCCCATCAGCCAGTGACAATATCTTCCTAATTAAACAGGGCCATTTTGCCAACAATGGCTAAAAAAACATTTTCTAGCAAATCTTTGCATCTGCAATTGCATCAGAGATGCAAGATGCATTTTTGCATCTCTTGGTGGTTGTGTGGTTGAGTAATGTGTTGATGTTAAATTTAGTTCAATTGTTTTACTTCTCTGATTACTAGTACTGTGCGAAGTGATCAAACGTTTGATCATTATGTTGAACACATGGCTGTAAAGTCCAGCTCAGGGCCAATAAAGAAGGCTTTCAGAGTGAGTCTGTGTGGGACTTACTGGTGTTGGCGCCCTTAAAAGCAGAACCTCCATAGGACATAACCACATTAGGCGTGAACACCCACCACCCTATACACTAGAGCGTGCCAGGAAGTGGCCGTGCTGGGGATGAAGATAGAAGCAACCTCCAGAAGTGCTTTAGTTACGAATTACGCCAAACTTCTCCCTGCGGCTTTTGAAGGAATTCACCATCTTGAGGTCCTTTCTCCTGAAAAGGAGAAACTGTTCACGTGCAGCTTCTCCTCCTGTTTATCTCTCCTCTCGCCTTTGTTGCTCTTTTTGTTTCTGTTGCAGCTTAAATGTGGTTGCTTACTCCGCTGTGCGTGTTTGTGGTGGCTCGAGGTACGACTCGGTGTCTCGCTGCGGTTGTTTGTCTTCAGATTTACTTCTCTGGTGGTGTAAAATGGTAGAAAACTTGTTTCAGTGCAGCTTTGCTCTGTATGATTAGCAGAACGGACTCTGTATTCAAGACCTCGTCAAGTAAAATAAAAGGTCACTCACTGTTATCATTTAACGACACATTAAAAATAGTTATTCCGCCAATTAGAAATTTGTATCCTTAAGATTTTTTTTCTGGTCCCACACATTAGTGAAGACCTAACTCGTTCCTCCGTCTTCCACAAACAGAATTCCCATCGAGCACTTTGACCAGTGGCATGCCGTGTTTCTCTACAGATTCAGTTTTTATTGCATTTCTGCCATTGGCTCTGCCTCGTTCGGCCTTATGGAAGTCAGTACAGCACTCAGGTGACAGGCCTATGATGAAGTTGATCAAGACCGGGAAAAAAAAGGCTTTGACTGCAGGTCTCTCTCGTAAATGGTTGTAGATTAGTGTTGAAAGGAGGTCAGAGCTGACAGATGCCCCTTACGGACAAACATCTGCGTTTTAACTTCGTCATAACCTTGCTGCTGTTGACTCGCAAAAGTCCTGCAATTACAATTTTAATTTATTATTGACTTTAATTAAAGGATTAGGGGATTACATGCTCCTCTGGCTTCCTCAGCCTCTTGTGCTCTCAAGCACTTCCAGAGCCACACCGAGGACAATGATAATTAAATAGTTTTAAAGAGGGGGCACACTTTTTTAATGTCACATGTGCAACAATGTTTTTTGTCTCAGCCCATAGCAATGATTTTTGAATGTGATAGATGGATATTTCCATGTCGCTGATGCAGCACTGTGGAGGAACGAGGCTTTGACGGCAGTGTGCAGAGAAGTCGAGTCCAAATATCCTGAATATGCAGTCATGATTGTGATGACTGAGGTTTAATTGCTGACTGTTCACCTTCCTGACTGAACTAGAAGGACTCACCTGGGTCAGAAGCCACTACCTGGTTGCTGGGAGGTGACAATAAGGATATGAAGATAAAATGATGCATTTTTATAGCATTACATACTGTACAATTAATACCAGTAGGAGGGGTAATTTGTAGTCAATACCGTAGCTCACCACTAGGAGGTGATCTAGCAAGCTTCCCAAGTCTGGCTGTCGAGCAGGTGATGCTTCCACAGCATGTCACGTTTCAGCATTTCCCCCCCAAAAATTATTTGACATAAAAATGCTGCTGTTTTTATGCCTGTCATAAACTTTTTTAAGCTATTTTTTTCTTCGCATATTCCTCGTCATTTGTCAGACTGTGCTTTTGCCTGGACATCCCCTCAGGTCACTTTTAACATCCATCACCAAAGTGAGGCTTCCGCCGGCGTTTTCGGCACACCCTCGTAATCGCTGTCTTCACAAGATAAATCCCACCGTGGCTGCATCTCATTATGGAGCTGGTGTCGCATCGTGCGCCTGCCCTTATTACTTCATGCCCCTGTTGCGGCCGACCCAGGGTCACAACTCATATCCATATAAATGCTTCTCTTCGCGGCGGCACGAGCCGGGAACACGTCAGATATTGGATCAAATTATTACCGCGCAATAATTCTCGTGTGTAAAACTGTCCTGCTAGACTCACAAAGGTCCGGCCCCTCGGCCGATTAATAAAACCAGAATAGATTTTGCGGGTAAACCAACCAGTCGCTAAAAGGTTGGCAGGTTTTTATTCCCATCACTTCATAGGAGCTGTGCAGAAAAGAGGCGGGGGGAACTGGATGATTCACAGCCATGATGTTCTTTTTCCCGCACTAATGGGTCGGTGGTTTGGTTTCTCTGAGATGGACTCACTCTGCACATCCTCGGCTCTTCATTCACCTCTGGAGAGGGTCAAAGTCCAGACAACCTGAAAAAACTCCTCAAGAAAATCACATTGCACCACTGGCCCTAAACCTGCCAGCGTTAACCCAGTAGGATCCCATCCAAGGCTGGCTTGTTAAAGTGTGAAGCCTGATGCTGCAGCAGAGCTCAGTGCGTCTGAGCCTCTGGCCTCAGCAGCTGGGCCCGCTGCCGGAGAGACTTCTGGCAGGATAAAACATCTCGTCCAACATACACAATCAATACGTCTTATCTGCTTTCAGTCTGAGAGCTCTGTTTAAAAGCCAGCTGTCAGGAGCTGCTGAGGACGTCAGCTCTGCGGAAGGAGGACAGATAATGGATGTGATGCTCAACAGAGTCCGACTGAACATTTGCAATGCAGATCACAGCGTTCTCAGCATCGTAAATAAACGTATATTCCGTGGTTTATCTCGTAGCCATCTTCACAATTGCGGTTATTTCTTCCGTGGCCAAGTACGTGAGACGAAACAAGGGAAACGACAAACGGGAATACGGCTGCGTGCGTGTGTCTGTGTGTTGTCTTTGTGTTATCTAGTGAAATTATCTCGACTTAACAGAGCACTGGGAAGGAGTGAGCGCACTCCAAAAGGATTTGATTTGGCACAAATTGCTCTTTTTGGCAGCATCAAGCACATGCGCACGAACACTCACACTCACACTCACACTCACATACACACACACACACACACACACACACACACACACACACACACACACTGGTTAAGTTAAAAGAAAGTTTTCAGAGACTTTTTGGTGTCTTTCATCAACAACATGGATTAGAAGTGAATACGCCACAGCTCCAATCAGGACCAGTTCAGGCTTCTTAAAGCACAGAAGCTCTGGTGTCAATCTGTTCTCTGCAGCTGTGCATGATGCCACTCAGACACAGCAGACATGTTTCCCCTCCTCACGCATGTTGGTGCAATGAGAGGAGGCAGGACGGGGAACCAGACAACAGTCAGTCGTTTGAAGCCACAGTGATGAAAGAGTCACCGTGGCTGGATGAGCAGTAATGCCACAGACACACGGCAAGGACACACACACACCACACACACACACACACACACGTGCTGAGTTCCGGCAGGTGTTTGTTTGTATAGCGGCTACGCCGTCCTCCATCCTGTGGGTTTAACCTTGAGACACACAAGCGCGCGCGCACACACACACACACACACGCGCACACCTTCTCATCAGCTGTTGTTGTATTCCAGACGTTCGCTACCAGCTGCTCCTGTAGCTGCACCGCTGTGTGTGTGTGTTTGTGTGTGTGTGTGTTTGTGTAGACAGCAGGAAGATGCTGATCCTGCTGAGACCCGATATGAGACCTATATATCTAAAGTGAATATTGCATTAGAAGTCTTTTTTACTCAACTCCATATCGTCCACTAACTGGTTTCCATTACTGCGGCCCTCTGCGGTCTGTGTGTGCTGCTGCTCAGGCTGCAGCCGCCGCTATCTGTTACCTCTTCAACCCAGTCAAGGTCAGAACAGAGCTGGACGCAGATCGGTGCAGACACTTCTGCTGCTGTACCACAGGTGCCATGTTGTGCAACACTCACTTTAGCACTCTGTCTCTAGCCAGAGTAGTGAAGGACAGTCCTTCCTGTTCTATGTCAGCCTGCTGTGCTTTGCACAAGATGTGCGCTATAACGCATGCTTCTCCAGCCTTTGTGATGTCATGAGGGGCAGTGATGCCTCTTCCCACATAACCCCCGAAACCCCAGCCAGGTGTTGGCTCCGCCCTCTGAGACCGAGTCGTACACCCCTCAGCCTCTAACAGAAGATCCGACAGAGCATCAGGTTTCTTTTCCTCAGTGGAGTGGGTGCAGGTTTATGATGAAGATCTGAAATCAGAACCCTGGAATTAATAGGAAAAAACCAATAGGTACCAGCATAACACGGTTAACACATATCATCCACAAATAGATGCCCTACATTCACGTAGGCCACACACTCCAAAAAAAAAGCAGGACAGCTGTTATCAGGAGAAGACCAGTCCATGCAGGACACATCTGCCCTCTGTGGCACTCTCGCGTGCCCACGTCACTAACCGTCTCCTTCTCTGCCCCTCCCCTCCTCCACACCTGCAGCTGAGCCCCTCCCTCTGATGGACCTGTGCCGGCGTGCGGCCCGCCTGGCGCTGGGCCGGGAGCGGCTGCAGGAGATCCAGAGCCTCCCGCTGCCCCAGTCCCTGAAGAATTACCTCCAGTACCAGTGACCGACACCAGCAGCATGCAGGGCGGCGCACACAGCCGGGAGCAGCGCTGAGACCGGGGGAGGCCGGACGCAGGAGCGGCGTCACTCCCACAGCTCAAACCAACTGGACAGGAAGGACCTGGATGGCACCAGCTTCTTCTGGACCTCCACCCGCTTTTTGTTTTCTTCCCTCTGTGTCTCGACTTGAAATAAATTATTGAGGATGGTGTCCCACCGGCGCTGCGCTGAGCTCACCCGGACTGAAAGGAAAACGCTCATCCTCTATTGGCACGGGCGTGTCAAGACGACCGCTGCCCCCTAGTGGTGAGGGTGGTGAAGTGTAGACAAGAAAGCACACTATTTCTATTCCCCGGAGGCCTTTTTTTCGACACAGTCTGTCACCATATCATAGCTGGTGGATACTATAGTGTGAATTGGCAGGCTGCAGGGCCCCGATGACCTCGAGGATTTAAGCGCTGACTGTTTTTTTTTTTCTTAACATGACTGACAGTCTCACCAACAGCCCACACACACACACACACACACACACACACACACACACACACACACACACACACACACAGAGTCTGTGACCGTTAGAATTCATGATAAAAAGTACACATGATACACGCAGAATATATATATCCAGGCCTGCGATGACATCTGGCTGTCATTCACGTACAAAAATGCCCAGTAAGGCTGCAACCACAATACCCGTCCAGTTTTTCCATGACATGACATGAAGCCACCGAGGTGAAAATTATTGGCATGAAGGAAGGGAAAAACTGATCAGTGTTGGATTTTTAACAGAAAAAGCTATTGCTGTCTTAAATCTTAAAGACTGTTACTGGCAGGAGAGGAGTTGGCAGAGGGGCAGTTCCCTCATCCATTGAAATCATGATTGGGTTAGTTCACGACTACAAAAAGACAAGACTTCACATTCTGGCTATTTGAATAATGAATGGCTTCTCGCAGTTATTTGAAATGATCCACTTTGAAACAACAAGCTAAATGGAATATTTAATGCTTTGGATATAATCGGCTCAAATGAACTCATCAAGAAGGCTTCAGTCTATTTGTGCATAGAGGACGTCTTGATTAATTAGTTAAAATGAAATACTGAAAATCCCAATCAAGCTGGGAAAACAGATAAATATTTTATTTTATTTTTGGCAGCATTGTACAGATGTCACCAACTATGGAGCTGACCGACATCTTGAAGTATCTCAAAACTTCTCTCTTCTTTTAGCAACCATCAAAATGTGGATGTACTGAAAACTGTAAAAGAAAAAAAATAAACTTTTGACTGGGAATTAGGATTTTTTTTTTTTTTTTAAGCATTCCATTTAATAAAACAAGGAGATAGAACAAGAAACATTTCAGGGAGTTTAATACATGACCATGATAAGAAAGTGATGCCTGTAATGTTGGCCTATGTGAGAATTATGAATGATGTTGAAATATAAGGTCTACCATTATTGTTTCACTCTGCATTTCTACTGAGGGCTTTATTGTAGAAAACAAGTGGGGCAAAAGTGTTAAGTCAAACTGTTCCTCACAGGATGTGTGTGTTATGATGTCAACAGCGACCAAAGTGTTTCATACCAAGCCATCAAGCGTGTCAGAGCCCAAGGTTTGCGGTCTGTCGCAGTCGGAACTAGCGCTAGCATCCCATCGCTGGCTTGTTTTTTTTTTGGGGGGGGGGGCCTCGCCTGCTGTTTGTAGCAAATCTACTGTAGCTCAACGGTACCAGACACAGTCTGTCTGCTGTCCACACAATTGTCTTAATGATCACAAACAAACAAACAGACAAAGGAGAAGGATCAGAACAGTGGCGCTAGTGCTCTCACTGGGTGGAGCAGAAGAACTGAGGCAAATATAGATCACACACACACACACACACACACACACACACACACACACACACACACAGTAGACCAATCATGTTTTGTTTCCTAAAAGCTTGAGTCACTTTTTTTTAACTTAAGAGATTGTTTCTTACTTTTTTTTGTTATTAATTTTATTGTGAGTGCGATTCTGATGTTGATGATGATGACGATGATGATGATGACGATGACAGGATGAAGAAGAAAACGCTGATTATTTATCACAAGCTGGGTATATATTTGTTCCTTTTTTTAAAAAAAAAAAGTAAATTCTGATGGTTACATTCAGGGGAAATTATTATTACTGGTGATGAGAGAAAAAGGTCGTTTTCTTCAATGCTGCTTTTATATTATTATTGTTATTGTTATTATTATTATTATTATTATTATTATTACTCTTTGTTAAAGTGTTCTTACCTCCTGATTTGATTTTTTTTTAATCAGATAGGATGAGGCGGGAGGAAAGGGACCATTAAGAACGTAGTAGAATGTATGGAGGGACAGACAGCGTCAACACATATGAAATGTGAATAAAAGTGAATTTGGAAAAAAAACAACCTCAAAAACTCTGTCTAATTTCTTTCACAATTTCTGCTGTTTTTCTTTCTTTAAAAAAGAATTAATAAATAAAGCATATTGACAGATAAGCTAAACATTTACTTCTGTCTGCTGCTGCTTTTAATCTTTAAAGTTAAGTGGGTAATAAAATATGCAAAAAATAAACTGTCAAGTTTAGCATAAAAAAGAGCGACCCAACGCAAAATCTCAACATGTCTGAAAATAGAAAAAGACGTAGTATATTGTGATCAAGATCATTAAAGGGGCCACATCATCCTGAAACTCACTGAAATTATTTTTCTATCACAATTTACAATGAAAATAATTGATTGTGAATGTTTGCTCACATTTTTTGGAGAGTAAACTTGTATAAACAGTGCGCACAGCTATTCTCCGGTCGATTAATTTAGAAAACTGTAATCACAGTCAATCTTCATATTGTAGTGGGCCCTTTGCCTCACTCGAACAGCGTCCGGTAACTTTATGACTACAATATCTATATCTACTGTTTTTCTGTTCTCACGATTAAAGTGCCAACTGGTGTCTCGCTGTTGGAAAAAGGGAGACAATGCAGCTACATGGATGAGAACAAATCCAGTCTGTTGTCAGGAACAGCAATCCCTGGCCAGCACTGAGCCCATTATGGTTTTATTGACCGAGCCTTGATTAACTAAAAGGGTACATTAAGGTACTAATTAGCCAATCATGTTTTCCTCATCCTCAGGGAGCTGCTGGGCGGAGAAATGTAAGGTCAGCATCACTGTGGCCAGGCAATCTGGAGCAACGCTTCAGCCGCACAAACACCATCCATTGAATTAAACTCCAATTAAGGGCCGTCAGATTACACAAAGAGCCACACTTCTTCTTGACTTGACTTGTAGGTCCAGTTGTTTTCAATTCCAGCTCATCTAACAGTTGAGTTATAGGTTCATTTTTAGATTGGATGTGTTTACATAATGTTTGGAGCCGTCATTAGTGAAAGTAGACGTAATATTCCTTGTCAACACACATTTGGGAAAACTGCTGTGAGATTTGCTTCTATCTAGTGGACAAAAAGCATATTGCAAAGATACAGAACAGAAAAAACTGACAAAACCAGCAAGAACTGCTTGTATACCTGCAGTGGATTCGACAAGATATTATTAATGATGATTTTCAAGATGATTTATATGATTTCTAATATAATATTCTCCCAGTCAACATACTTTTAAGAGCAACAAATCAAATGTACACAAGTCAAGTGTGTTGAATCTTTGCTTCAAGCCGGATGGAAGATTTTCACAGGTTTTTAAAAACTTGGGGAAACTTAGGAAAAGTAGCCATTTTAACTGGGAAACATCCAAGGGGGCGATGAGGAAAGTAAAGAGACAAAAGTCATGTTAGATTTCCTCAGAGGGAAATAAAAGGGTACATCAAGGTAATTAGTCAATCATGTTTTCCTCATCCTCAGGGAGCTGCTGGGCGGAGAAATGTAGGGTCGGAGTCACATTACATTACACATACACTGCTTAGGCTCAAGTAAACACACATGCTTCCTTGAGTCAGATGAATGGAAACCCATTGTAGTGTGGTGCTTCCCATGTGCAATACATACACCATGAAAAAAGGAGGAATGCTGGTTAGATTCTAAAACAAGTCTTTATTGGTCAATATACAGAAAGCAGTGGGATGACCACTAAAGAGACAGAAATCCCAACCTTTTATCTTACAAAAAAGAAAAAAGAAACAGATATATAAAATAACTGTCTGGAACGTTTTACTTGTTGTTGTTTTTTTTACAGGATTTGTTTTCATACCTCAAAGAAACCTTAAATCTTCTCAGAAGCACACTATGACAAGTGGGAACAGGAATCAAACAAGGCAATTTATTAATTTATTTTACAAGGATGGGATGTCAATCACAGGTGCTTAAAGGCCAATGGAGGGAGGAGTAGAGGACAAAGTTCAAGACAGGAAGTAATCTTCACTGATTCTGTATGAAAACATTTGGGATGTTTCCTCTGAGAGGGCATGACGATGGCAAATGGAGTCGCTATGAATTCATTCTGAAGAGCCAAAAGGTTCGGTTTGCATGTCCACTCTGCATGGTGTCAGTCTGATCTACGTCCAAGTCAAGGTCCGCTCTCGAGACAACGTCTCCTGGGTATTAAACAGGTTGCTCAGATGCTACATGGGGGAGTTGCAACATAGGAAGTGTGTATTTTGACCCATGGCAGACAGTAAAGTCAGGACATCAGCACTTCTTTTGCAGTTCTTCTGCTTTTCTGAAGCATGTTTAGCCTGCCGGCCTTGGGTCTGGTGAAAACACCTTGCTAGACTGTCCCTGTTTCTGCCTACTGGCTTTTTACTCTGAGTCCTTGACTGCATAGAGAGCTCAAAACTATTAAGTAATGTGCTTTTTTAATCATTGTTACTGTCATTACTTGAACAAAATCAAATAAAACATTTTTTTTTATAATTCTGCTGCTGCTCAGCAATTATTACATTAAGCTACATGACATTTTTAAACATATATTAGTTCTGTTTTTCAAATAAACGAGGACAAGTAGGATCTTGTTTCTCTTTAGCGTCCAGGCCACAGAAACACAGCACTGAAAAGTGTTGAGAGAAACTCAGCACTGATCACACAGAGTCACAAACAGAGGTTTCAGAGATGGAAAACAGAGGCACACACACAGGGTGACAGTAGTTATGCTATACCTATTATAGCAGAAACTAAAATATGGAAACATTTAAATAAGGGTTATGTACTTTCTATGTATATGGATTCCTCTCAACTATATGTGTTAAGACGCCAATCTATTGTTGAACATTTGTAAGAAGAAATCAATACAAGTGTGATGTGAGGATGCATGTAAATGCAAATGTTAGCAGTCGGGACAGAAGCCCGTGTGACCGTCAATCTATCTGCGAATTAGAGCAAATTCGTGAGAGTATAAATGTCAGATTTTGCAGCACACATGCGCAACTTAATGTAGCGGACATAATAAGAGGGCTGCTGGCAGATATTCATCACTCGTTTTTCCTAATTGTCGGTTGGCTTTGATGAGAATAAAGAGTGACGCTCACTGAATCTGTAGTTTTACACTTTGTCCAGCAGAGGGAGAGGTTTCATTAAAAACAACACCGGAGAGAGATTTGTGGGGAACAACTGTGCGCGCGTGTGTGCGTGCGTGCGTGCGTGTCCAGATGATGCAGAGGGGAACGTGAACGGAGTGTTTCTATGTGTAGGTGTGCAATCAGTAAGTTGCCGAGGATCTGTCCCACTCCACTTTCCCCTTCTGCTTTCTCTCCCTCATGTCCACTCTCTTGTCCTTCTCTTCCTCCTCGTCTTCATCGCTGTTGTCTGACTCAGCGCTGGTCATTTCCTCGACCTGTCCCTGCCCCTCCTCTTCCTCCTCCTCCTCCTCCTCCCCTTCCACCTGTCCCTTTGTTTCGTCCTCATCCAGAGCGTGAGCTCCTTGGATGTTCTAGAAAACAGAAACAGGTTCAGTGATTGTCACCACAGGTCTAATAATACAGACCAATTTCTCATCTTCTACTGTCTGGTCTTTCATTTGAGTCTTTTGATGTTCATCTTTAGACATGCTGACGTGACTAAACGCCTTTTCAATCAAGCACAAACCTCCATGGGATTGACGGTGATGGTGAGTGCAGACTTCTCCCAGTCTTCCACAGGGTCTTTGCCTCCGTCCTCGTCTTCTCTGGACTCCTCCTGATGCGTGGCATGAATCCGGTACACGCCAATCACCACGATGACCACAATGGCGGCGATGCAAACTATGATGACGGCTGTGGCTGCCGGTGGCGCTGTTCCTGGAGGACACGATGGAAGAATAAGAGTGAAAGAACTTGAACTGGACGGATGTTGCAGCTAACTAGCGGGAAGTTGAATCTAATAAAGGGTCCATCTACGTCTGTTTGATTTTTAAGAATTGCTTTGATGCGCGAACGAGCTGGGCCCAGGAAATCAATTTTTCCCCAGACCTCTGCAGCCGCTAGCAGGATGTGTTGCGTGGGAACAGCGGAAAAACACAGTACTCTTTCCAGTGAAGCAGCATTCTGACCTCTATTAAACATGAATGTGCTTCAGCTGCGAGTGGAGTGCGGCTCACCTGACATGTGTGAGTTGAGAGTGTGTATCATGAAGGGGTGATGGACGGGTCTCATGTACTGGGGCTGGGCTGCCATGTGATTGGCATGTTCCGGGGATACCGAGTGGTGAAGAACACTGACCTGCGGGGGCAGAGGGTACAACCTCATCCGCATGGGAGAACAGCAGGGGACCACGTGGGGTTGGGAAAATACATGCAAGGATTGTAATGAGGAGCTTTGAGACTGACCTCCAAAATGAACTCATTGCTGGTGTATCGACCGTTGAGTTCAGAGCAGGTGAGTCTGAACTTCCTGTCCGTCAGGGCGGCAGGTCTGGAGTTCCTGTAGCGCACCTGCCTCAGCGCCTGCTCATAGCGCGCCATGGAGTCCACGCCTTGGGAAACACACCACAGGGGCAAAATGCCAAGCTTGAAATCATTAGTCGTTTTTTTTTTTAGCATGTGACATTACAACAGACATGACCATTTAAAACATAATAATCAGTCAGACAAACATGAAATGCAGATATGCTCCTATGAACAAGTGCAATCATTTGAGATTAATATGATGGGAAAGCACTTGCTGTGAGCCTGTTTGTTTGTTTTGTTTTGTTTTGTCCTTATGCTTGTGTTAGGTTTCTAATTCAATTGTTTAAATTTAATTTAAATTATTTGTATGTCCAAATGTACAGCACTTTGGCTACCCCTGTAGTTTTTAAAATGTGCTATATAAATAAAGTTGTTGTTGATGATGATGATGATGATGATGATGATGATGATGATGATGATGATGGAATTAAACCTCCGTCAACATCCGTGGTAGCAAGTAACTGATGGCCTGGTGAATTTACTAGCTGGTGCAAGCCAGTTAGTAAAGACTGCAGCACCATATTGAGCCTCACAGTGACAGCAAGAAAATATCGCTGCAGCTATTAAACAACCATGATAATGTTTTATTGTCATTTTTTACATTTGAAAATCAAGCATTTACGTTAATTAGCGTAGCATTGCAGCCACACGCCCCTCACCAACAGGGGGCGATACAGCTCCCTCAGCTCAGTTGAGAGAAGACTAAAGACATCAGCACGGACGCATTCCAATGCATCTCACGCTGACTTTCTGAACGGCACTCTCCTCTCTGGCGCCCCCTACCTACCGTATATAGAGATCCCAGAGGTGGAGTTGGTGGCGTCCAGGTGTTTTCCCACCAGAGCACTGTGGTGAATCTCCAGACTCTCCCTCTCGGGGTTGAGCTCCTCGCCGATCACCAGCACGTCGCAATAGTCCAGGTTGTGCATCACCTCGGTCACGCCAGGCCGCCGGGCTGCAGGCAGTTTGCAGGGACAGTGTCACAGTAGCTGCTTTTCGTGTGTGTGTGTGTCGCACGACACGGCTTGTGTTTACTGCGCACGCGACTCTCCACTCACGTCGGCCCAGGCCGTCCCCCTTCATCACCGTGCTGGTGATGCGCAGCTCCTTGAAGGGCGCCACACCCAGGGGGCCGCGCAGGTCACCGGCAGGCCTGACGAGTCGATTGGATCCTGTGATGGTGATCTTCGGTTCACTGGGCGGCAGGACCATCACGACCGCCTTGATGTCGGGGATGGAGAGACAAGAATCCTCGCCGAAGCACCTGGTGAAGGAGGAGGAGACAGAAGAAATCAACAGTAGGGTACAAACCTTGCTACCGTGAAGATGGTTAAGTGTGAAAAAAAAAAAAACAACAAAACAGGACCAGCGGTGAAACAGTGTGACCGTGTGAGATGCAGGACCTCAACCTTTCATTGTGAGTCAGTCTCTGAGTTTTTGTGTCTGTAAATGCAGAAAATAGAAGAATGAAAGATTTCCTAATGTTCATGTTCACGCTTCCTTTGAACACAGAATGAGGTTTGAAGAAGCAGCAGAGACAAGGCCAATTAGAAATTACTCTGCAATTCTTCTCCACTATATTCAAACTGGCTCCAAAATGCGTCCTTAGTTTGGCATGAAAAATTCAAAGTGGAACATTACAATGAAAGTGAGGCATAGTTTCTTAAGTTGTATTTTGGGATGGATTTTTCCAGTATAATCAGCTCTTCACAGGGTTGAATGCTTTTATTTGCTCACTGAGATCTGCAAAGCAAAAAAATAAAAAAAAAAAGTAAAAAAAAGATTAAATTTAATCTATTCTAAAATGTTACTGGAAAACTGTCTAAATATTTCTACATTGGTGTGCCATCTTCTAAAAAGGCTAAAATATCTTTGTTGCAACCACTGGATCTTTGAAAACAATGAGCAGGCTGCGCTAGCTGGTGCCGTGCTATTTCCTCTCAAAACAAGATATGAAAAAGGTAATGAGGGCACACATGGAGCTCATACAGAAAAATAAGTGTTTGAGGAATCAGATGTACTGAACTCTTTAAATTTTCAATTTGACTGATTTCTTAAAATGTGTCTCTTGTGTCCACACGAGGACTCAGCTAAGGACAGGAAGTGACGGCCACCAGTAAACTTCCTCCTACACAAGGACACAAAAGGACACATTAAAGGAATTATGCCACTGTATACTGTGTTATTGTTTTTCTGGCTTTGTTTTCAACATAAGTTTAGAGTGTGGAGGAGGATTCATCTGTCTGTAGACTTAGTGGAGCTGTGAAGTGGTGACGAAGCTGGAGTGGAGGACTGCAGGCACGTAAGCAGAAACACACACACACACGCACACACACACGCGCGCACCCACACGCACGCGCACACGCACAGACACACACACACACGTCCCACCACTAAACACATACAAATGAATGCTCACGGCCCCCCAAAAATCCTTATGAATATTTTACTGGTTAGGGGAGTCAGTCAATGCCACCATTAATTCAATGTGCCTGTGTGTTGACAAGGACGAGGTCACTGGTGAGACCAGGGCAGGGAGTCCAAATCAATACCTGCATGCTGCAGACTTTCAAAACGGCCACAAATGATTAACAGAACTTCATTTAAATGAGTAATTCGAGTCACCTGAGGAATTTGTCAAATGAGCGGTATGAAAATTCCAGAAACGGGTGACCTGGATGTAAATGAATAAAGGTTTTTGTCCAATAAAACCAAAATATGTGCTTGAATGAAGCAGAGGACTGACGACAGTGCAAATATTACTCGTGTGGAGATATATATATATATACACACACACACACACACACACACACACACACACACACACACACACACACACACTGTCCATAAGAAAAGTCTTAGTTGTGTCCAAACAAAACAGGCAGCAGGCCAGTGACACCAAATTATTGATAACCTTTTCAAATTGCCTAATAAAAAAACATGTTCATGTGAATGTGATCTTAGTGTCTGCACAACAGATATGTTTGGTTGGATTTCAAATGTTGTGTGGCCACTGAGCAGCATGAGGTCAATTCAGTCCCTGTTATAGAACAGAACACTTAGAGGAAAATAGAAAGAACATCAAATAAAAATCAAATAAAAGCAAGAAGATAAAAGGAAAATAGATGCCAACGAGGTTCTTTAGGCGGAACAGATGGCTTTTCTACTTTACGGTCAGTGAGGATCATCAGTCAAATCCTGACTTTTGATTCTTGCCTTGTCATGTTGCTGCTGAGCGCTCAGCGGCTCAAACCTATTCACAACAACTGCCTCTGCTGGTGCTACTACAGACCTTTAAGCATTTTCTTCCAGCAAAAATTGTCCATATTTTTCATCCTTATCCAACATTGTGTGTCGCTGGACTCACTGCACTGTGGTGATGATGTGCAGCCGTCGGAGGCCCGCCGTTGGGAACTGGCGGGAGTTGATGTAGGAGACCTTGGTCATGGCGGTGTTGATGCTGTCCACGTCTTCTCCCTCCACCACCAGGACGGACTGGGCAGGGTTGAAGTGGAACTGGACACACAAGCAAGCAGCAGTTGAAAAGTCTGGTGCAATCTTAGTTTAACGGCTGTGGTGCTGCAGGGTCCATGTGTGTGTGTGTGTGTGCGTGTGTGCGTGTGTGCGTGTGCATGTGCATGTGCATGTGCATGTGCATGTGCGTATGCGCGTCAAAGATTTGAAAAGTCAATCCATCCACCCTCCTCGCACACCTTAATGTCCTTGGCCAGGCTTTCCAGGGAGTTAATATCCAGGCCTTCCTTGCAGGCCTGCAGACAGGAGATAACTTTCTGGGTTTCGATGCGGCCAGGTCGGACAGTCAGTCCCGACAGGCTGCCGCGGAAATACTGCGTGAATCTTGGGGTCGCGACCTCGCCACCTAGTGGGAGAGGAGACAAGGTGGGCGAAGAGGTGAAACATGGAAAAGTCGACGCTGAAGTGGATGTAGAAATACTAAATAAAAAAGCAATTTGCTGAAGATGGACAGATTGTTTCTTTTACTTCAGTCTGCCTCAGAAGTAAAACACCACTGACATGTGCGCTGTTGTGTCTGTGCAAAATTAACCTCGCATCAGACAAATCCTTTAAAGGAACAACCCTCGAGTTCTATAAGAATACCAATATACAATGAACAAAAACATTTAAGAAAAAAACATTCTTCTTGGAACTTCCATCAAAAAGCTTCTTCATCAGATTCAACATAAGGCTGTTTTTAGATAAATGTTCTTGATGACTGCTGTTCATAATCACATTTCTCAGGAGGCACCAACTCACTGCATTTGTGTTTGCTGTGGTTTTTACATGTGAGGCAGCACATTTAAATTGCTTTTGGGTGATTTGGGTGAAAAAAAAAAGGGGGCGGGGGGTGTAACAGATAAACAGACGCTGCTGGAAACGTAAACATCCCGTGGCCGCTGATGTAAACACACAAAACCTCGCCCGCAGTGCTGGCCCATAAAAAGTGGATTAAGAACAGCAGGCGGCGGCGGCCAGAGCAGCGTGGCCTGAATTTAGCCTCACATTAGCATCTCCAGCCGTGAAGAGAATCAGGAGCGGCCGGCATTTCTGGCAGAATCATAGAACATCGTTGTTATGCCTAACGTCTCTTTTAAAATAAGAGCACACACGAGGAACACTGTGTGCCGTGAATCTCTGTGTCTTTGTTCTCGTCGCTGCACAGCCGTATGTCACTTCCTGTCCAGTCACACGCTTTGGGTGCGTGTCGTCGAGTTCCCATCAGTTCTGCCACTTCTCACGTCTGTCGCTGTGCATCCATCCGTTCTCCCTCACCGCTTCTTCTGCGCTCAGGCTGGTGGTGCTGGAGTCCATCCCAGCTGTACAAGGGTTTCCACCCTGGACGAGTCACCAGTCGATGGCAGGGCCACACAAACACTTAGACGAGCCAAAATTAGTTATATTTATCCTCAACCTGCTTTGTTCAATGCAAAGACGTGTGTGTTAAAATATGAGGGGGGGAAAAAAATCTAAAAGTAATGAAGGTACAAGAAACACTATAAAGCATTAAACATTTGTACATTACTCAGCCCAAACATTGGCTGAGTTGATCAGAATTAAAGCATTGTTGTTGTTTTTTTCCATTTTAGCACATTTTAGCATTTTTAGTTCCGACTTCCTGAAGTCACTTCTACTGCTGCCGTCCTTCAAGTCGATGCCACTGCCACACTACCATCATTTTGCCGCTTCCGCCCTGATTTCCTGCTCTTCTCCGTCACCTGAACTCAGCACCTTCCTTCGTTACCCTCCGCAGTCTCCAGTTCCTCTGCTTCACCACTGACATCGCTGCCAACCCACTTCCTGTAGCTGCTCTCATCCTGTATTGAAGGGAAGCTTCTCTTTTCACCTGCACCGTCTACATGACTGTCCCTTCTGACCCTAAATGAACCAAAAAAATTTAAGTGGCCCACAGTCATGCTTTTGGCTGTTATCTTGTTTTGGTTCCAGGCTGAGGGGAGAAAACACCATGTATTATTTATGTTGTGTGTGTGTGTGTGTGTGTGTGTGTGTGTGTGTGTGTGTGTGTGTGTGTGTGTGTGTGTGTGGTGGTGGTTTAGATGGAAAATGACAACTGTGTGTCTGCTTTTAGCTAAAGCTTTGCAGACTGCAGCAGATGGCAGGTCATGAAGAATTAAAGGTGTTCGTGGTAAAGGTAAGGACGAGGCTAAGCAGGCGCTCACAGGAGAACATGTGACGGCACAAAGCAAAAGGACATAATTAGACCACCAACTAACATATTTTGTCGCTGATTGAACGTTAATATCGCTTTTCATCGCCATTAAGCGGGAATTGTTGTTTTGATTACCACCGACTCCTGCTTCATTGCTACAAACACTTTATTAGCATCTTTGGTCCAAACCGCTGATTGGTGCAAACGATCTGAACCCGCTGCAGCACATTTAAAGTGCTCTCTCACACTGACGAGAAGCTCTTCAAGGGCCTTTAACACTGGCCGCCTAATTAACTATTGTGTGCACCGAGGACCCTTTGCGCGTTGTGAAATAGATCTTGTTAAACACATTAAATTAGCAGAGCATTCACAAACCAGTATAAAAAATATTGAATGGCTTCAGAATTAGATTGAACACAACAGTTATTCTATTTTTTACATGTCAATTGCTTCCATCATGGCCAAGTGCTGATGAAAACATCTAATTATTTGTTTTGGCCTTGATTAACTGAGATGTTGAGATTGCTTTTTTCTAAAATAAACAAAATGAATGAATAAGAGATAAACCTGCACCAGTGAATAAACATGCTCTCCAACAAGGTCGTAAAGGTGCAGCCTTCTTTGTGCACGCCAAATTGAGCGGCAATCCTTCCAACGCTGGAACACCTTCGCAATGCCGACCTTCCTCTTGATAAACTTGCGTGGTGTCAACAACGCACTTCTTCCCTGCAGCCGCCTCTTTCTCAGTCCGAGCGCCTCTCATCCGCACGTCTTGTCATTATGTTGTTGACTGTGGGGGGTGGGGGGTGTGGAGAAAAGGGGTGTGGGGGCGGGAGGGGCGCTGAAAGGCAATCTTGCTCACTAATGGCCTGCAAAGTTATCAGTTGCGGCTTAGTGAAGCTTAAAGCTGCTTCATTGGGATGTAATAGCTGGCAAAGTTGTCCTCCATTCACTCCAGCTAATCCTTCCTTCAGGGCTTTCTCTCACAATCACACATTCGTGGAAGGAGGCAGAAAACGCGGGCTGTGCAAAGCAAAGACGCTGGCGAATAAGAAAAAATGAATTTAGAAAATGAAAAAAAAATCCCAACAAGGCGGGAGAGTGAAAAGAAATTTAAATGTCAAGCAAATCAGGACGGAGGGTTTTTTCCATGATGCTTGCAAGCGTCGCCAGCACGTTTTGAGGGCAGCCACACAAGCGATCGCCGCTCTCAGTTCTGCCGCGCTTGTAAAGCACTTCTGTGTAATTATTCCAGGCATAAACATGGCAGTGGGCTTGTTTTGATTCACTCCAATATCATCACAAGCTGCTCCGATTGACATGCAGAATTTCCTGTTTGATAGCCGCTCTGCTCCAGCCTCTCCGTTTCAGGAAAAAACCCCAGAAAGAAATACCCAGAAATGTTCACAGCTGCAGGGCATAAATCCTAATCTCTTTATCTATCTTGACAGGAAAACTCCCGCCTTCCCTCCCTTTGTGCTTCCGACGGAATCTTCTCCTCCCCGACACTTTCACTCACTCTGATGAAGAGGCGGCGCTACGGAGCGACGCCTTCAGCGGATCCACTGACCTCCGGCATTTTGTCTGCCGCGCACACATTTTTATTTCCCCACAGATGTTTAAAGCTGCACATGTTAATGTGTACGTTCTATTGAAAATATCTTTTACATCCGTCCAGTGATCTCTAGTCCGCTGCTGTTTGCTGAATAGTGATAAAACACAAATGACCCCACTGGAGCACAGGATGTATTGCACATGATTATGACAGATTGACAAAGAAGTTGCGTTTGTAATTCTCCTGGCATTGATTTTCAATGCTGGCAAATTAGAAAGTCAGCCTGAATTTAGCATTGGGTTATTTGTCATTTGTAAGTACCTTTCTTCCTGTTTGCCGTCAAGCCCCAATATTTACAGCAAGCTTTTGCACCGACTCCAAATAAAACTGGAGTGACAGGAAATATATTTCCACTGCGCCGTGTGAGTCCATTTAGGATTTATTTTTTATGTTTTTTATTTACAAAGAGTCTTCTTTTATTCTCTGTGGAGCGACTCCTGTAACCGCTCTCTTCTTTTATTGATGATGAGCTTTTGACAGCAGTGGTAAAATTGCTGTTATTCAATTAAAAATCAGCTTTGAGGTCAACAAACAACAGACGCCATCTAATCCAGACCAACTTTAGAGGCTGGATGCGGGACGGAAGCACGCACCTTGCCAACAGGCGCCCACAGTCAGCTGCGTGTCGATCTTGGAGGTGTGGATGGGCCAGTCGTCGGTCACCAGGTAGGGCTCGTAGGTTACACCGTCCACAAACAGGGTGACGGCCGGGAACTCCACGTTGATGACGTAGTAGTGCCACTCTTTGTCGCAAATCTGCAGCAGGGGACAAAGCCAGAGGCGTTACTGTTGTCAGCAGCGTTTCAGGAAATGCATTACGCTCCAATCTTTGAACTAAGCTTAAAAAAAAATACATTACCCCAGCAACCTCGTTTCTTGGAGGAGGGCTTTTACTTAGGTTAGGAATGTTTTTGTTCTGTTTTTTCCCTGGGCGGATTATGTTTACAGGGACACCCTTGCGAAGATGAGGCTGTTTAGTTCAACCACGCAGCCGAGACCGCAGCCACATCCTTGAACGCTGCCCGCTTCCCCCCTGCCATTAGCCAGAGAAGGCAACGCAGCAAATCCCTCCCCTTATCCCTGGATCATTTGCTCCCCGTCGTCAGCGAGCTAATGAGGTTTCCGGCTAATGAGCTGTTCATTAACGGTGCGGGGTGGGCGACGACGGAACAGGGCAGCAGAAAATAATAGTTGGGCTTCTCTGACTGTTCGAAACTTTGCAAGGGCACACGCCTTGGTCTCTCATTGCCCCTGGAACCACGACCTTTTCTCTGTAGCTGTCTCAAAATGCCTGCATTTAAATCTGCGACCGTAAAAATTGCTGTGATTTCAAAATAACCTGGCACTTGTCCTGTGATTGGCTCTTCACCATTTAGAATGAGGATGCACAGGGGACTGCAAGGAGTCAGGCCCTGTTATAATGTAAAGTCAGATGGCTCAGCAGGCCAAAAGGCAGCAGCGCACAAACCCACCAGACAACAAATTGGCCTATAAAAGACTGCATGGAGTCCTGAAAGCAGCAACACATCTGCTTGGTTATTTTGTGAATCCACAGGCGGACACTCTCACTTTAAGGCATTTAAACAACGTGTGCACTTCCTTCCAGGCTCCTCGAAGTCCTTGCGTTATTGTCCCTCCTCTAATCACCGAGGCAGCTGTTTCCCTGATATCGCTCCGAATGGGGGATTCGTTTGGGTTAACGGCAAACAAATTCTCCCCACTGAAGGCGAAAGTGTCTCTAATTTGCGATGCACGAAAGCAGAGGGGAAGATTTTTCTTGTCTTTCTGTCTCACAGTTGCACAAATACACAAACATAGAGCGTATGTGTGTGAGGGGAAAGTGTATATGTGGAAAACAGTACATTTACGGTGCACATATATAGATATCATGTGATACCGGCACAGTTTTCAAGTGGTGAGCCAGACTGAAATGCAACTTTCCATTTAGACACTAGTTGGCTCGCTGCTAGTGGGGGAAAATGACCCAAACTGAAGGGAGGCATCAGAGTTTTTGGTTTGATGATATTTGATTTAAAGGAGCTCCATGCTGTAGTTTTATACACTGAATTGTTGTTTCAAAATCATTTTTGGCATTCACAGAATTGTAATGCTTAGATTGGTACCCTTTACATTGACACAGCACCCCCTACTGGCCAAGCAGGGGACTGTTATGGCATTGGTTAAAAGAAAAATCAACAACTTCTGTCTGGCCAATAAAAAGAAGAAGAAAAAAAAGCATTTCACAGGTGTTGATTGTCAGCTGTTCGCATGACACTAAACCATCACAATAACAGTTGAGACAGCAGACTGCATAGGAGGAGCAAGCGAACAAAGATGGGGGAGATTTCTTCCACATTAGAAAACAACCACAACAATCGGAAGCGTTTACCTGGGAAAATTAAATCACCTGACTGAGTCGCATGGTTTGTCTCATGCAGAGACACTGATTGTTTCTGCCTTCATATCATAACTGCCACTCTCTCAATCTTTCTGCGTGTCAGGAGTGAACATCTGGTAACTGGCACCAGACCAGATAGAAAAGAGGGAAAAGACGAGGGAAATATGTCTTTTGGCTGATTCAGTAAAGCGGGTCCGCTGCTCGTGTACATAATACTTCAGCAATAAAGACCATTGCGCAGTGGCTTGAAGTGCTGGTTATTTAAACTGCACTTGCAGATGTCTGTTTAAAAGACTCTTCTTATCCATTCCAGACCCCCATATTTTTGTTCTCCCAACTGTCTTCACGAAAAACAAAAACCTAAAAGTACAGCTGAAAAAACATTTTAGTGTACATTGTCTGCAGAAGTCAAAACAAGTCACAGCAGCAAACAAAGGTGCCGCTCCTGCAGAACAAATCCGTCTATAAAATTCATGCTGCTTCACATTGAACCGGCACTCGAATCAAAACCGGACGTCTCTAACATCATAAAGAGAATAGCATGAACAGCGCTCACTCCTAAGGTCATGTGACATGTCTTTGCTGAGAGCACAAAAAGCACTTCTGCTGTGTGACTCTCAAGCTACCTTTTGCTGTGTTAATGGATTAAAGCACATTAGTGAAACAACTGGAGGTCGCAAGAAAAGGCTTTTAAAAGAGAAGTGCAAGACTGAATGGAAATGTGTTCAATTGTGAAAACTTATTTTTCATCTTTGCCTTTTTGCTCAGAATGGGATTGCCCCGCAAAGCTGTGAGTTCGATGGATTTTTTTTTTTTTTTTTTTTTTTTTCGGTTTGTGGAGCTTCATGCTGTGCTTTTCAAAGTGAAACGCGGCATTAAAGAAAATGCCAAAAAAACTTTTACTACAGGTGGAGAGAAAGAATAACAGAACTTTTTTGTTGTTGTTGATCATACTGAGATTTCATTCATTCATCTTTAAATGCTATGGTCTAAAACTTTCACGGTTGGTGTTGGTGTGGGGAACACATGTAGAGACTTTGACAACAAAGTTGACTGTGACTTTGACAATCAAACGTGGGAGGGCAGTGCTGTGGACCGCCTTTTAAAACCACCAAAGAAGACCAAGTGGAGGAAAATGAAGAGAGCGTGAGTTTGTACCTTCAGGCTCCTGCTACAGAGATCAGCGTCAGCACTGCAGCAGCGGACTGGAGGCTTTTCTACTTGGGAAAGATGTTTTTGTTTCACTGATCACTGGTTTTTGGCAGCTAGATTTTTGTTATATTATCTCTTTTGAGCTTTGAGCTAACTTTGATTTCAATAGTGCCATTTATGTTAAGTTTTTAGGTTTTAGAGGTGCTGTTCTTGTATTTTGGTTTTGGTAAAGTAGATAGAGAGGCTTTCTTTTCCCATTTTGACAACTTCTGTTAAATAGATAGCTCTCGTTCTTTTGAAGAGTCTCTTTTTGTTATCTTTGTTTATTGAGTTAACAGCACCAGTTGGTCGCCTTCAGTTGTAGTTTTGCCTTGTTCTTTTTGTTTAGGATAATAAAGCCTATTTTAATCTTTTACACCTAGCTGAGGGTTTTTATGTTACGATCTCTCACCTTTTAACATTTCGAGCCGGTCGTAACATGAATATATTAGAGAAATTGCAG
>NW_027466061.1:12537500-12562500 GCF_046127955.1 Nelusetta ayraudi
CTGCTATGTCGATGACATGCAGCTTTACATCAGGACGGAGCCGACACCCCCTACAGCCCTTTCATCATCTCCATCACCAGCCACACCGACAACCTGTCTGTGTGGCTGTTCGATCATCCCCATAACCTCTATCACCTTTGCTGGTCAGGTAATTCCACTCTCTGTTGCTGTCATCATCCTGGGTGTGAGTATGGACTCCCACCTGACGTTTGACACTCACATCAAGAATCTGTGCAAGAACTCCTTCAACCACCTTAGGAACTTTGCCAAACTCCGCCTCTCACTTTCTCTGCCTGTTGCTGAAAAACTGTTACACGCCTTTGTCTCCTCCAGGCGAGATTATTGCAATGCTCTCCTCATCGGGCTCCCTAGCAAGAGCATTTGCAAGCTCCAATGCATTCAAAACAGCGCTGCTAGGATCCTGATGTGGGTGCACAAATATGACCATATTACCCCATCCTGATATCACTGCACTGGCTCCCTGTGGAACTCAGGATTGAATATAAGATCTCCCTCCTCACCCACTAGTGTGTACATGGAAATGCCCCAGTCTCCCTAAAGGAACTTCTTATTCCCCAGACCTCCTCATGCACTCTCTGCTCTGGCACAGCCAATCTCCGCAAGGTCCACAGAACCAAGCTGCACAGCATGGGTGATCGAGCCTTCTGCTCGGCTGCTCCCAGCCTGTGGAATGCTCTCCCCGACCATCAGAGAGCACCACAGGCTGTGAATTCTTTGAAAAGTAGCCTAAAGACTTTTTTACAAAGGCCTTGCCCGAGCCTTTTTATATGTGTCATTGTTTTTGGTTTGTGTTCTTTAACTAGTTATGTTTCTCTCTATTTTTTCACAATAAGTCAAGAAAGATTGTTATAGTCATGCATGGGATCAAATCTCAAGCTGACATCTCACTGATCACCATCGCTGCTGAACATCCATGTTTCAAAGGCAGCACGGTGAGAGATGTGAAGAGAACCAAACTTGACATTTCTCGCACGAGGAGAGCATCACGGTGGCCACCTTGTGCAGAGAACTTGCCCTCTGCTTACAACATTTTGGTAGTGGTAGGAAGCTTTGTGTGTGTGTGTGTGTGTGTGTGTGTGTGTGTGTGTGTGTGCGTGCGTGCGTGTGTGTGTGTGTGTGCGTGTGTGTGTGTGTCTTGGGTCAAGATGTGTGTGTTAACCACCTGCTCAGAGGGCAGCAGCACAGGACAGGCTGCTGCCCTGCAAACATGCATCAAAGAGAAAATATTGACACCAGCAGCGCAGTGGCAGAGTGAAGAACAGAGACTGACACTGTCGGGCTGTAAACCAGGAGATGACTTTTAATGCCATCGTCACAAACCCCGACCGACAAATCACGGAGAAACTGCACAGATAACTGCGTCCCCTCACATGATTTGTACTGCTGCCGTTCCTGAGTCTTTTCAGTCACTGCCTGCTGTTTACTGTCTGAACAGTACACTCTCCGACTATTTGAATAACAACAGCAGGGGAGGGGTCGGGGGACATTCTTCGGCCAAACCGCTGGCTGGACATCACTGTCCCTAGGAACAAAAGGCAGCTTCCAATAGGCAGAGGACACAGAAGAAGCGGCTGCAGCAGAAGATGAAAAAGCAAAAGTGACTGCAGAAGCTGCCAGAGCCGAGCAGCACGTCTGGTTCAAATCGAACTGGAGCCACAAACAATACATAGCACTGCAAAATCCGGCCTATTCCCAGCAGTGTAATTTAGCAAAGCTGGGCAGTTAACCTCTGATTTTCAACATGCAGGGTGTGACATGTACAGTTCTTTGTGACTGATGTGAAACGGCAGCTAACAGAAGAGAGAAATTGTTGACTCATGCCCACTATATTTAAAAAAAATAAATAAATAAATCACAGACCTGAGTGGGAAAAAAAAACATTGTGACGGATCTCAATATTTTCTGAACATCTAGTTTGCCGGACCCCTGCAGAGAAGTGTAGAGAAGAAAGAAAAAACCTCATATACCAGAAACACAGATCAATGCTCCACCTCAATCGCGCGCCCTGCTCAGACTCCCTCTCCATGTGTTCATCACTATAAATATCGAACGTCCTCCGTCAATAATCCCAAGCGATAAACTTTTGTTTTTGCTCTATGTGGGAACTGTCACAGACTGAAGGAGAGGTCAATCATAATGTCTCGGTTCAAATCGATTTCAATTTTCGTATCCAGTCGTGGAAAATGTACGACTATTTCTGGCGTTCTCTCGATGCCAAACGCTGTAAACAACGTTGCTTTCCACATTTTAACGTGAGCCACCTGCAACTACAGCGGCAAGATGCCGTTGATCAAATTGCTGTAAATCACTGTAAATCTCCAAGTTCTGGATGTGTCTGGTTTTCATGCTGGATTAGTCTTTTAGTAAACTTGTGAACTTGTATTGGACCTCTACTAGATGTCTGTGTTTGTTAAAGTTGACCGGAATGAACAGCAACAACAACAAAAAGCTGACAGAAGGAGCCACAGCTTCTATAATGGAACACACATATCTTCAATCTGGCAACTCGAGCAAAAATCAATATAATCTATGTGAAAGAGCTTTGGGCCGAGTTACCGGGTGATTTAATGTGTGATATGGTCTCAACCTGCCCTTCAATCCCAGAGTCTTGCTGCTGAATGACAAGCAGGCAGAAACTCTGGGCGAAACCATAATGTTGGTGTTGTCACCTTAAAAATAAAGAAAAGTCAGATTCAGCGTCAAACACTTGAATAAAAACTATTTTTTGCAATGTCACCTTGCCATTGACTGGGGATCAATACACTCTCATTAACTTTTTCTTTACGCGGAATTGAATATTTTGCTTCAAATGTTACTTCCAATATTTCTGTCAATATGACTATAAATAACAGAATGACAAGGTCTCAGCATGGAGTCACCAGCTGCTGCTCTAATACATAATAAAAAACACCATTTGTCTTTCCTTATTTATGCTTTTACTCCACTCTCCCATTCAGCGTCATATGAAGTTGTGCACATTAGATATGTGAGTTCTAGTTCCAGCCTGACTGCCAGTGAAAGTCTTTACATGTGGATTACTCCAAGAGGCTCTCCGGAGTCAAGGAGTGTAAAAAATGTGCGGGGAGGACTGATTCATCTTAAGGACCATTGGAAGGTGAGGGAAAAATTGGCATATTGTGCCAGTCGCGCTGTACTCGAAGGTGAATGTTTCTGAGACGAGACATTCCTTCGCTGTGTTCAATCGACGAGGAAAATTGAAGGTTCACTCTGCCTCCGTCTCTCTTCGCCAGCTTCCTTTCAACCTTCCCTCCGCCCCCACGGGGTGAAAATTGCAAAATCAATAGAGCTAAATGGAGTTTTCACGGAAGCCATCGAGTGTCCACTCTAAGTGCAACGCAGGAGGAGGAACGGGGCCAGCAGACAAGCCGCTGAGCTGGCCCCTCCCGCCTCGCCATTCCAGAATCTCTTCCATATGGCGCGCTTCGCTGCGAAATACTTCATGTTCTGAGTTCAGAAGGTCGCCCGCGCTGAGAAGTTGGCCAAAAGGAGTGTGTAAACCGGTGGACAAAGCAAACAGCATGTTGGTGATGCAGTTAGGGTTGCCACCTCCCCAAAATATACGGGACAAAGTGAAATGCGTCCCGTATCAGTTCATACAGTTCATTCTACGGGACAGGTTTTTTAGTTGCCAAATATGGGACAATCGCGTATTTTAAGGGAGGGTTGGCAACCCTATCTAGACCACAGACGGAAATCAAATGAGGTTTTGTCATTTTCCTGGGAGAGATTTCATTTTTCCCGGTACAGGTGGTGAAAAAAGAGAACAATTCTGGGAAAAATGGGACGGGTGGCAACCCTAGATGCAGTCCATGTGGCGAACCGCAGCTAGCAGACTAGCTAAGCTTGGTATCCGCTAACTAGCGAACATGTTCCCAGCTGCAGTCCCACATTTTAGTCATTAACTTTTAAAGTGTATTTAGTTTCTAGGTAATAAAATGTTGTTTACACTGTGTACACCATCTGTTTACAATCAAATCATTAGTAAAAGATGATGAAGAAGCAGCTGTTTAAAAAGAAAACACTCCATACACTGTAAAATATTATACAACCGTTCTCCAATCTTTTTCCAGCGACAAGGCATTTTCACGTAAGAAAATTCTAGCATTTTAAAGCAGGATTTTGAATATTTTAAATCTGGTTTCAGTTGCAAATCATCATGTTGGAACCTGTTGCAGCATTAAGATACAATACAAAGAATGAAACATCGATCTGAGAGAAAATAATGCACATGCCCACATTTCCAGCATTCAAATCAATCAGTCCAATACACCTACGTCTTGCATGCAGATGCAAATATCTCCAAATACCTCGTGTTCTTTTTGTTTGTTTGTTCATTTTGTTTAGTTCTGTTTTCAACACCAATGCACTCAATTCTCTCTGACAAAAAAAAAGAAAATGTGCACTGCTTGAGGGCAAACATTGACGCTTGGATATTTTCAGGCAGCTGTAGATTCTTTGCACCATTTTGCAGTGAGATTAAACTACAGCACAGAGGGGAATTGACTGCGGTAAAAGATGCTTTCCTCTTTGACGTCAATAAGGTCGTTCCTCACACAGAAAATCATGTTTCACAAACTAACGTAGGTATTTCCGCGAAATCTGCCATTGTGAACGGACGGGGGAGAAGAGAACAGGGGTTAAAAATGAAGCGGGTAATAGTGCTTGGTGTTGAGGGTGTGTGCTCGCCGCCCTTGACTCCATCTTCCAGATTAACAATAATAACAACAGTAAATAAAAAGGTACAGAAGGGAGGAAAACCTTTTCAAATTCTATCTTTGACCAAGATAAAAATAAAAAAAAACCTGCAGCTGCTTGCCAGAGCAAATGCTTGGAAAACACTTTGTAATTTGTCATTAAAATCACAAAAAAATGAGGGAAAAAAAAGCCTTGAGCACATTGGGCCCCAAAATAAAATATAATGTCTTTCATAACCTGCTCAGCAGGCAAAAAAAACAACAACTCATGAGAGCTGTAATGAAGAAGTCCTTTCTACTTTCCATATATGCTGCATCCCAGGAGTGAGTAATTAGATTAGATTTACATCTGAGGCCCATTATCCGTGAGAGTCTGCAGTGGAGTTCATCAGCTTATCTTTAATATCTTTTGGACTCCGGGGATCCTGTTTTCTTATTCCCTTGTTTTCCTCCTTGCTGCCTGCCTCCTGGGCTGCGGAGCTGCGGAGCTGTGGCTGAATGATGCGGCGGCTTTTACTACTGATGTGTCCTTGAGCACGAAATGTAAACCTTCCAGAGCAACTGAGACGCTTTTAAGGAGGATGTCTTGCGGGAGGATTGGCTAGATTCCACTCTCAAAGATTTTAAGACTGCTGTTCTTTGGATTTATTTATTTATTTAAATTGTGCATCAGATCACATTCGCAGGATAATTGCAGCAGGGGATAAACAGCACGCGTGCTTTACCGAGAGCCTCTGCAGCAGCTCCGCTGCAAATGAATTCAGAAACACTCAACGAGCATCACCTGTGCTGCTGGGTGAGCTGTTATTTATAGACCAGGTAGAGTTTACAATGGAAGCTTTTCCTGTGTGTGTGTGTGTGTGCGTGTGTGTGTGTGTGTGTGTGTGTGTGTGTGTGTGTGTGTGTGTGTGCATTTGCGTGGGTGATAGAGTGATAGAGGCAGTGCGTTAATTACAACAGGGAGCTTCTATCTTCACTGTAGGAATAATAATAGCCCTTCAGCTGCTGCAGGTAATCACCCTAAATCAATGTGTGAACTCAGAGAGCACACACACACACTCTCCCCCTCACCTGCTCCAGTTTCCAGTGGAACTCCGCCGGTCGGAAGACGTCCACCTGGGTGAAATCCCTCCTGAGCAGAAACACCAGGCGGCAGTTGTGAACGTACAGAGAGTAATGGTGCCGGTTCGTTTCTGGGACGGGGAGAGATCACAAGTGCACACACACACACACACACACACACACACACACACACACACACACACACACAAAAACGTCAGTCAGTCATCTTTTAGACCCGCTTCCTCCTGCACCCCAGGGTCACGGGGGTCGGTGATCCCAGATGTCATAGGGCGAAGGCAGGGTGACACCCTGGACAAGTCACTCCTTCATCGCAGGGCCACATAAATAGACAAACAAAGGCAAACAACCATTACCATTCACACACACACCTACGGACAATTTTTCCAATTTAGCCTCACATGCATGTTTTTGAATAGTTGGATGAAGCCGGAGAATCCAAAGAGAACCTACGCAGACACAGCGAGAACATGCAAGGCACATACGGAAAGTCCCCAGGTCCGAAATCGAACCTGCAACCTTCTTGCTGTGAGGCAGCGGTGCTAACCACTGCACCAAAAACATGCACAAAGAGAAAAATATTTGTAAATTATTATAATAGTACTATATTAGTATATACATATATATATATATATGCGTATATATATATATATATATATATACACATTTGAATATCAGGTTATCCAGAGGTTATCTGAGACTTACTGCTGCGGAATTCTTCTTTTTTCAGAATAAAACATCAAGCGACGCAGCTCTGACACACTTCTCGATAACTGTAAAGGGATTCTTAGCTACGGCGCAACAGAAGAGGACGAGCAGAGCGGGGATTCCCATTTTCTCAACGTGTGCTGCCTGGAGACGTCCGTCAAGAGTTCAGCACTGTCACGCACTTTGTTACACAAAATAATTCAGGGTAACATCAGTGCAATCTGGCATTCACGTGCGCTCCACTCGACTTCACATACATAACATAGCATGCGAGTCAGGCATCTCTCCAGGTATGAGCAGTTTGAATGGTCAAGCGTGTGAAGCGTGGTCATTACATTTCTGTTTCTGTTTTTACATCTGTTCAATCTGTTTGTTAGGCGTGAAGCAACTTTTAATGATAAATGTTTTTTTCTTATGTAACAGTTGTAGAGAAGGACCCATATCATCCATATTTTGCATTATTTGACACTGCATGTTTACTCATGTTAATTTATCTGCATTTCATGAATTCAGAATTGACATGTTCTGCTGTGTAACAATGGGCGTGCTACACATAGCAATAATAATAATAATAATAATAATAATAATAATAATAATTAATGATACTACTACTACTAATTACAATAATCTGGCCCTTCAGCTCCTTCGGCAAAGTCTTCCAAATAAAAAAATATATATTTATTTATAACCCAAAAGGTCGGACAGGAAGGTTTCTGCAGCTTTACAGAACAAAATAAGCCTAAAACGCTTGGTAAAAGCTAATAAGCCATCTGTGGGAGCGTTGTGTGAGGGAGCAGTGTACAGATGGCCTGCTTAATTACACGGTTCATACGTAGGAGGAGGAAAAAGCTGTAAAACTTTACAAAGGGCAATGGTCACTGCGGGCCTCAGTGTTGGCCTAATTAAACCCAACCATATCATGACGTCCACAATTCTAAGAGAGATGCAATTATGCGGAAATCCATTTTTTTTTATTATGTTGTCCAGAAATATGGGCAGAATGGCAGCATGAGATGTTGAAGAAACATTTGGTTTTTCTTCCTCACCCGTTTTGTCAGAGTTGCACAGCAGCGTTTCCTTCTCAGCCCTGAGTCCAGGACTGGGCCCGTGTTTCATCCAGGTGGCCACGGTGAACTGGTCCGTCAGGTTCTGGGGAACCACATGGTCAGGAATGTTGGCAGCCTGCCGGCCGTCGAACCTGTAAATGAGGTCGCTGTCGCGGCCGCTGTCCGTCAGGAGGGATGCCGTCCAGTTGGTGGACGGGCCGGGAGCAGGGAGGAGGTCCATGCTGCCGGACTCAGCACCTGCATCATTCACACGGATGCCGTTGCTGTGTTTTCTGTTCATGTCATGTTTGCTAATAACAAAACCTGTTTTAATCTGCTGCTGCTGCTGCTGCTGCTGCAAAAACAACGATTCCAAGTTTAAGCCTGATCTCACCTCTTTGCAAAATAGCAAACCTTCACACAAAGTGAGCTGTCAACGACCGCTGTGCTTATCTAATTGGGAATTAATTCTAATCCATTCTATTTGTCTGCTTACCATTAGCTGTATAGAGTACATAATGGTGCAAAAGCCATTTAAATAAGTCATAGCTCATAATAGCTTTGGGAAATTTAATTTAAAATGACGATAAACTTAAAATTGCCAACAGGATTTTAAATGGCACGGAAATATTAATATGCTCTGGGTCAGATGTCAAGTCGTAATTTCTTCTTTGAATTAAATTTTTCCTTGTCTCATTAATATTCCTACCCTTTGCTGTTCAACAAGCCTCCACTCTCAAAATAGCACCGCACTTTTTCCAACAAAGCATTTCCCTCCATCCTTCCCGTGCTGTGTCCTGAGTTGACTCGTTTTTTTCCCTCTCCGTCTCCCTACTTACCGCAAAGCTTTTGCAGAGACTTTTCACTGTATGTTTCCCGGTCGCAGCCCTTCCCAATGTGATTGGTCTGTAGCTCCACCATGGCCTTGACACCAGACAGGAGGCCTCCGCACGTCTCCAAGTGCATCTTGGGAAACAGCTGCCTGCTCCCGGTTCCAGGCTCGTAGTCCACTCGCTTGTTCCATCCTTGAAGATACAGACACAACACAAACTGAACGGAGAGACGCCATCAGCCTCTTTGTCAAATGGAAAATGCACATCCATGTAGGCTTTGGCCAATTAGCGCCTTTCATCCATCAACAGCGACTTGCATGGATGCAGAAGTGACATTGATAAAAATGTGACCCTCCCACCTCACCGCCACTCCGTCAACCACAGAGTTCCTGAATGACAGGCAGCAAAGCAAACAGCTGTGCAATTTACAAGGTGGAAATTTTCCCCATCGAGTCCAGCGGAGGTCAGGTCACGGGGAGAGTGGAAGGCACCGCCGACGTGACAGCCGTTCTCCGTACTGGTGAGGACCATTTTCTCTGCTGTCAGTCTGTCGGCCAGTTGCCACATTCTTATCACCCGGTTTCATACATGGTGTGTGTGCGATTGTCAAGAATCACTGGATTGGAATTGCAAACGAAATTTATGACAAGTGCGGCCGTGCACGTGAATGTATTCCTGTGTGTGTGTGTGTGTGTGTGCGTGAGCTCTTTCCAGCAAGTGTTTTTCTTTCGTTTCTGCACGAACAGAAAATCTGCTTCTGCTCAGGTGCAGGCGAGGAGGAGGAGGGGGAGAAGGCGGTGGAGGAGAAGAAGGAGGAGACGGTGGAGGAGGAGAAGGAGGAGGGGGAGGAAGAAGAGGAGAGGAGGAGGAGGAAGAGGAGGAGTGAGAGGTGAAGTCAAGCTCCACACACTTGGCCTCTCTGGGTGTTAAGGGATCCTCTGGAGAAAAACTAAACTCCCGAAGCACCGCTGACCTTTGCACACAGAGTCTAAGTGGCTGCAGAGACAAATGGCTGCATCATCTGCTTGACTGCATCACAACATTATGTTTCATTCGTAGAACTGAACTGTCTTCCATGGTGTGTGTGTGTGACAGTTTACTTGTTGGAACCTCACAAAGGGCTGACTCTCTCAGGAAGAATAAGATCCAGCTGCCACGACATCTCAGTCTTATTGGGTGAATGAAGTTCATTCATTCATTGTGTCTTCATTAGCATATATATAGCATATATGCCATCCATCCCATACCTGGAGCACAGTCCTAGAGGGGAGGAGCGGACCGACAGCGCGAGGTGTTTCCCACCTGTCAAAAATCTGACAGGTGGGAAACACCTCCGTGATACCAGCTGATATGAATGCGTCACCCACCCCATAACACGACCCAGGTGACCTTCTGAGGAAGACGGAAGCTGCCATGGAAACATGTCAAGGTAGTCAGCTTCAAATCAACTTGTCTTGGATCAGAATTAGAACAGGAGTATCAGTTTCTTTGTTTTCTTGTTTCGGGTTTAACTGTGGTGCTCGCACCACAAAGAACGAGCCAAGAGTTCTCAGATTCTTCTGACAAACTTCCTGTATGATTTATTTGCGGCTTGGAGAAAAAGGACCAAATCAATCAGTGCTCTTCGAGGGGGAAAAAGAGGTGCTAGCTGCAGGTGAAAAGTGAGAGACTGGCAGAGAAGCTTGTTTTTTTTTCTGTTTGTTTGTTTTTTTTACCCACATCATCATTTTACTTTAAAATTTCCAGGTGTTGTTTGTTTCCAACATTTGTTGTCGAACGAGAGATGTTTATCACTCGTACTTGGGAAAAATTGTCTTCCAGACAAATCAAACATCAAATCCTTTCTTTTCTATCGTCCCTCTTCCTGTAGGGACATGAAGATGACATTTACGGAAAGTTCTTCCGCCATCGGAGACAAAGTGGACGATTGCTTGGCTTTTCCTCCGTCCCTCTGTGATACGTGCTGACATTTCTCTCACTGAGTGTCCCCCAGTGTTCATTACTGCCGTTCATCTGTCAGCCGTGTTTAGTGTGTCCTCTCATAGCATCAGCAGATCAGAGAGGTTATGCCCCACGCGGCATTAACAAAAATCATCTTCAATTCACGCTGAATTTAATGGAGCGAAACATTGCAAGATGCTGAGAAACATCAGTCCATGAATGCATTTGGGGAGCTAAAACCAATTAACTTGAACTAATTAGTTAATTTACTTATAAGTGTTATGTAGACCTATGTCAACTATCGATATTGCTTTTTATATATATAAAAAAACGTTTTATAAATCAAATACGAGTATTTTTAAACAATTGGATAATGACTCTGCCACATCTCTTGTGAAATTTTAAAAAAAAACTTTGTTATCAGAGCTCCTCCGCACTGTATGAGGGCATGAAGACATTGAATGAAACAGGTGAGCCGATCTTGAAAGGAATGTAAGGAAGAGCCGCCCTTTAGCTGTACATCTACAATAACAAAACAGTACAAAGTCACATATTTCTACATCACTCTTCCGGTTCTGTGATTAATTTTTTTTTGCTACTGTTTGTTTCCTCTTTTACTCCCCCGAGTTTCCTCTGCTCTCCTATCTTCTCCTTCCTGCTTGGTTGCTGCGTGATTTTGACTTCTGAGGTGCCGTCAGCACTGACAGGTGAAGCAGCAGGGGAGCTGGGCTGCATTGAATGCCAAGCTGCTAGCATGTTTAAAACAGAAGGGGGAGGAAGAGGAGATAAAAAAAAAAACTCCTCCTTTTCCTCTGGAGGATTTTTGGCAGCTCTTCTGATTTCCTCAAGAGACGCTTGCCACAAAGGGGAGAATTCCCTCCAGGGAACAAAGGTTTTCCTTCAAAAAACTGCCAGTTTCACTTTTAATATCCCATTGCACTTTGTCCCCTGGGGACGCAGTAACGAGTCCGTTTGTGTCACCCGCTGAGACGCAAATTAAGGGTGCTTGGGAAAGCGTCTCTGACCTTGCCATCCAGGTTTGCAGACAGGCTTTACATCGATGTGCACGGCCACGTCCTCCTTGGCTCTCTTCTGCCCACAGTCGAAGGCTGTCACCATGATCTTGTAGCTCTGCTGCTTGTCAAAGCTCAGCCTCTCCGTGTTCCTGATGTTGCCTGAAAGACAGACGAGACGGCGGAAACAACAAATCAGGGAAAGGGGGTGGGGGGAAGAGAGAGGGAGAGAGAGCGAGAGAGAGAGAGAGACACCAAGCAGCAATTAGTCAACTCTTTTCAATGCTCACGGTTCCAAACCCACCGGTGTCGCATTTGAAACTAAACTACGTCTCCCTGTAAACTGTGGAAGTGAGATTGCAGTGATGGACGATCTTCACCCGTCGCCAGGGCAACACTGCAGGGACCGTGTGACACTGCAGGCCTGCGGATCTTTGAGAAAAGCCAGTGGAGAGGCGGGTGGAGTCAGAGGTTCCTCCTGCTCGACAGCCGTGATGGAGGCTCTAGTGCGCCACCAGCTGTGCACTGTCGCATACTTTGTCTGAGGCAGTTAAAGAAGCTCTTCTTCCTATAGGAAGCATTCACAAATGTCCTGTCACTTAGTCTCAAATTAGCCCATAAAGTGTAAGTGTAAAACAAGAAATATTTTGCCTACAACACGTGCAATATCTAAATCTTTTAGCGTAAGTGAGGAATTTATCAAATCATCACAAAATATTCACAGGATTAAGTATCCAATATTTATATTTCCATCTTTCTTTTTCTAATATGTATTTTTTTGCACATAATTTATTTTAGCATAAAAATGAAGGGACATCATTAAGTAGGGATTAAGAAACGGAAAAATAACAATTTCTCCAATCAGGCATCATTTATTTGGGCGGGGGGCTCAATTTGGAGAGAGATGATAGTTTTAAGTGTGCTTCTCTCATCTGCAAGTAGTTGAGGATTTGAAGAAGAGCTGCAGACGTACAAGACTGTCAGGCTGCATTGATTCAGGACGATGAGTCCTCGAGCAGAAGAGTGAGCGTCACACTGAAAGTGAAGCAGCGATGCAGTGGAACGTCCCAGGGAAGCTGTTTCTACAGACAAACCACTGATCTTTATTTGCTGCTATTTTCCATCAGCTGGTGCTGTCACAGTCTTGCCTCTCGACCTAAGGGGGCGGCTGAAGTTATTTCTCTGGTTTTTACACCTGGAGGCTGGTGCGTACGAGAGGCTGTCACTCTGGTTGCTGTCAGGGAGGAGAGGGGCGGAGGAATGGATCACTGGAAGGGATCAGCTGAGAGCACGGCACCACCGAGCGGAGGGTGGGTGAGAGAGGGATGATGGGGAGGCGAGCAGGAAAAGCCACGCTCCCACCATGTGTTGCTCACCCATCGACCTCTTGGGGACGTTTCCATTCAAAAGGCTTCACGAGGTTAAAGTCAGCCGTTAATTGGCCGATTGTCTTCACAAGATCTGCAAGGGTTTATATTTGGTAATGTGGCACTTGGCATGTGGCAACCTGTCAATGAGACTGGAGGTCGTCGTCAATGGCAAAAATGCTAAAAGTTCGTCTTTTACTTATTTTTCTTTCTCTGCTTAAGGTTTATGGTAAAATATCCAATTCTGGAGATCTGCCTTCTGTGATGTCACAAAGGGCAATAATACCACTGCCAAGTTACCTGGGACCTGTAAAATATATACAAACATGTACATGACCTTGTATTGTTAGTTTGTAAATATTTGCTGTTCCTGAATTTGTCTCTGTTGGATTTTAATAATAATATGAAAAGACCCATTCTGAATAATTTGGTGCAATCTATTTAAAAAAACAAACAAACAAAAACACATTAATTTTGTCAGCTGAATTAGCTGTTGTTCAGAGACCAGGTCACTTCAGCGTCGAACATTTTTCTCTCATCAGTAAATTCCAACAGCAGACAGACAATTTTGTCATTTTAATACGTTGTTGTTAGTGTAGTTTCTAGTTCATTTCATGCTAGAAAATCCCTGTAAGTGTTCCACACTAGGCTTCCACCATATTCCTGAAATACAAAACTATTAAAGAAATAACTTGAATGAAGGCTGCTATAGTCTAATTATTTTCAGAGGCAGCCGCATGCATCAAAAGACACACAATACTCAGCAGCTATTGTATTTCCCTCACTGATCTACTGTACGACACTGTTCTATGAAGTGGAAAAGACTTTTAGCTTTTTTTTCCCAGATTGTAATTTTGCCTCAGAGGAGAAAATGAGTCGCACAATAAGGTAACTTAAAAAAAAAAGCAAGCCAAGATAACCAGGAGTTATTATTCTAAGAGTGCTGAAACACAACACAGAGAGAGACGCACTCAGAAGAAGAGAAGTGTTTTTTTTCTGCCGGATCCTCTGGTAGAATTCAAGACACATTTACACTGTGACAAAGCCCTCCAGCACCGCTCCAGTTTGCATGGCGCTGCACTCAGGCTGGCACGAGGAGATGGTTGGGAGGGACCAAGACAACGTCATACGCAGGGAGCTGCCCACAATCATGACTAGAGCGAAAAAGGAACTGGAAAGGACTGGAAAGGACGTGACGCCGCGACTGAGAGAGGCGACAAAAGGAAATTGAAAAAATAAGCAGCTGCTGTGGTGTTTTGTCGCTGTAACATCAAATCTGCTTCTCGCCAAGTGAAAAAGTCCATTCCATTATTGGATGTTTTTCTCCTCTGAAAAAAATGTGAAAGGGTTTTTTTCTTTTTTCTCCCCAGTTACTGTTTGTTTGTGTCTTTCATTCCCTCGGCAAGAGCTGGAGGTCAGACGGACGTCACTGATGAAGTGCAGAGAGATTGTGAAGTGATGGGACAGTAATATAATGGCAGAAGTGATGGAGAGTCACATCCACTGCTGGAGCTAGTAGAATTTTATTTGTTTGTTTTTAACTCGACTCCAGTGGAGTTTTTTTTCTTCTTCTTCACTCTGTTGAAAAGATCTTTCAATTTGGGGTTTGTTTATTGGGCTGGAGATGAACGGAAAGCCTTGAGTCACTGCTCAGTTTGGTTCGCCGTGAGACGGAAAAAAAAACTGGAGCCGGCGAGCGCTCAAGGCCCGGCGGCATACAATTGCGACGCCGCCTTGGCTGATAATGCAGAGTCAATCTGAATTAAATGAAGCCTCCAGGCAGGCAGAGACTGAAAAGTTTGCGCGGCTTGGCTGCGCCGCCTCTCTCTGACACACACATCACTCCTCATCACGTCGCCCGCTGAAACCACTGTCCCATCTCGCCATTCTTTCAGCCAGACACACACACACACACACACACACACACACACACACACACACACACACACACACACACACACACACACACGCACGCACTAACCATTGCGGTCGATTGCAAATGGAGTGCCTGCAGTGACGATTTCATAGTTGCAGATTTGGCTGTACTGTGGTGAACAGTCCTGGTCCCAAGCCTCCACCTGCAACACACAAACATTCAGCCGGCTGTCATTCTCTATTCACACCTGAATGAATGCTAGTGCTCCTTTAATCAAATCATTATTATTTAATGTACACCAGCTCGCTCGCTCATTACAAGTTCTTGCAAACATACCGATAAACATCACCCAATGTTGCTACATTTTTGCGACTTTGAATATGTCTATCAAGTATTGAAAATTTCTTTGGTGTCTTTTTCTCTCTTGGTGCCAAGCACAGAAATGTGCACAGCAAGCACACACAAGTGTGATCAAGAGTGTGCAATGAGATCAGGAAATGCAGAGGAACAGAAATAAGTTCAGGAAATAATACACTGTGAGTGGACTCCAACATTCCTTGCTGATCTCATGTTTGCTGACAGGTACGCAGCAGCTCCTTGTTGCTGTTTTCAATCCAATTTAGATTGTATAAGACAAGACAGAGAGGACACGTGGCAGTTTTCTTTTGGCGCCTTTAAAACTAAACCAATAAAACGTGGAGGTCCTTGGCACTACCTCTGGTGTTCATTGGGGGGAGTTACTCCTGACTGTGAAACTCCACAACAGTTAAGCGGGAATGGGTGGCATTTCAACCCTGAGTGACGCTGTGACGAGCTAAGGCAAACACGGCTCACTGACACCTGCAGTATGCTGTCGTAGATCTTGTGCTCCGTCAGCGAGGCCTTGTAGAGTGGCTCCCTGAACACCGGACTGAACTCGTTGACGTCGTCCACCTGGACGTGAACCACCGCTCTGGGCATGGAGACGGCAGCAAGAAAAGGTTGGGAAGACAAAGACACGAGGAAAGTAAGGTAAGAGTGATTGATGACTACAGGGAAGGAGGAAAGAAGAGGGACTGAAAAAAAATCTCTGAAAGTCATTACGGGTGATTAAAATTGATTAGCACCTTTGTTATTTCCCCGTTCATCTTAATCACAGTCAGCTGAAAGCAGGAGGGTGTAAGTAAATACTTCTGAGGCTTCAAATTTATTTATCAGTCCTAAATAGCCTGACAAATGAGAAGTGATTATCAAAGTTAAGCCTTTATGCGTTTCAAATAGATTGTCAGAGCCTCTTGACACTTCATTTCAAGGCTTTTAAGGCTCGTCCACCACCACTAGTGCTTCTTTTCGACCTATAAAGTGTTCCATCTACACATACAGGCACACACGCACCCTTCCGTTAGGAAAAGCAGCTGGAGGTATTAACTCAGCGCTCCAGTAAACATTTGGGCACTAAAGTATATAAATGACGTCATAAATCAGATGTATGGTAGCGTTCCTCTCCTCCGCTGACCTTCTGTGACATCAGCTCTCAGTGTATCTGACGAGGCACATCTGGCTAATTAATGGCATTAGCGTAATGAGCCCTGTTTGGAATATACATGGCGATAACATCACACACACACACACACACACGCACGCACACCCTAGCACACACACACGCAGGCATCATTTATCATGCGCTGGTGAAATTCATCCCAGATCCTCGGGCTGATAAGTGTCTCTCCTGCTTCCTGTTCAGGCTGCGGCAGAGTCATACTTTTTTTTCCGACCCCCAGGCCTGCTGTTCCTGAAACTTTGGATACTGATGGGCCATTAGGGAGATAAATCCTCAGAACGTAACTGTCTCTTCAGTATACCCCACCCCCATCAGTCGATGTTGCTAACTGTGGCTCACTTTAGTCTTTTGGTGACCCAATATGTTTTATTAAGACCCATGCACAGCATTATTTGTCGTGAGGTTGAGATCACAATCCAGGCAAAAGCTCACTGGTCTCATAGAAGTAGGACGTCTTTTCACTAATAGTCCAAGAAGAACTACTCAAGGAGCAGGAATGCTCACGCCTGGCAGTGTGAGCCAGTGTGTGTTTTGCTGATAGTTTTCATTCACAGTTGTAATGTTTCAGACAGACCCAAGTTCACTCCTCTGTGAGCAAGTGCAGGGAGTGCAGACCCACAAAGTACCATAAACTAACGTAAACTATGTTCCAAATTTGCAACCAATGTTACTGTTGTTACTCTCACGCTAAGAAGCCATTGTCTTGGTTTACCTGCCGCCAGTAGCTCAGCAGGTAGAGTGAGTCATCCAATAATAAATGGTGTCCTTGAAGAAGACACTTTACCTGCATCACCTCATATTAATGTGAGTGAGTGCTGTTGGGCCACACATGTTTTTGTTGGATTGAGCTGTGAATGGGGTCTTCCACACTAGGCTTGGAAACAGAAAAAGTACAACACCACCAACTAAAAATATTGTGCGTCTGACTTGCTAGTACTGTAGCATTAGCAAGCTCACCAGTTTCTCTTCACCATAACTTCCCTCTGCTGGGGAAGAGAACGTCAAAAAACAAAAAGGACGAAAACAAACAGCTGAAGTTGGGCCTCTCCATAAATTTATGTTTTTTTTACCTTTTTCCTGTGTGCATTGTGAACTTAATTAAGATTCAAAAGTGTATCTATTATTGAAGTACCCACCCTTATTTTAGAAAGCTGAGAGTTTTGACTCAGAGGCTCAAACAGAATTTCATTTTTCAGGGGGAGAAAAGTCATTACTGCAATAATTGAGACTTGAGAGGAACTTAACGACTTTTTTTTTTTTTTGTAGCAGCAGCAGCAGCAGCAGCAGCAGCATAACAGTTAAAAGACATTTGACATTAACAAGTGTTCCTACGTCATGCTGTCCACCCCCTTTTGAACGAGAACGACTTTGACAGCTGAACAAACGAGTCGTTCAGCAGATAAATAATAATTAGCTCCATGTGACAGCTTTAATACAGAGCCACCGTTTTATAACTGAGCATTAAAGCTGCATTAAACAGCCAGCGGCTGACGCACAAAGGATTGAAGTGGAAAAGTGCTGGCAAAGTAAGAATTAAGGTAAACAATTGACAGCGGCTTTTCTCTAAAAGTCCACCATGCACTCGGGGCCTCTCCCAGCTGTCTCAGGGTGACGGTGGGTCACACCCAGGACAAGTCATCAACCATCCATCCACACTCAGGCACAATTTAGAGTTGCCAAATGTTCATGTTCTGGGACTGCGGGAGAAAGCTGGAGGAGTTCAGGAACAACACGGCTCCTCACAGGAATGCCCCGGCTGGGGAATTGAACCAGCAACCTTCTGCTAATCTCTGCACAACTGTCATGCACTAAACTGTTTTTTCCCAGCTCTATACCAGCCTCACATGGATTGACGTGGCTGACAACTCACTTGTGCGATTTCTTCCAGTCAGCGCCGCTCGGTCCGGCCCCACAGTCGTACGCCTGGATGATGAAGGTGTACTCCTTCTGGCTCTCACAGTCCACAGGGCTGCTTGCCTTCAACACCCCCTCGCCCGATGTGCGGTTCAGCACCACAGCCTCGAATGGTGCATCCTGCCCGTAGATCTTGAAAGCACATATCTCCCCTGAAAAAAAAGGAGAGGTGGAATATGGTTTTAATAACCAACAAGTCAGACGGACGGAGGTTACAGAGAAGCTCATGAAGCCAATCACGAAAACTTTTTCATTTTTTTTTTTGTTTGCAAAACTGATCAACGTTTGTTCAGCTTTCTCAGTTTGCTCAACTTTAGGCCGAGAGAGAAAGGGGAAAGCAGCGAGGCAGATCAGAGACAGAAAGAAAAAAGAATATTCAAAGAGCTTCCACTGGAGAATGCCACCTTCAACCAATCCCAACGCTGTGTCACTCGCTCACCCAGAGCTACAAAGATGAAGTTGAAAAAAAAAAAAAAAAAACAGGGCAGTCATGAAGCAAAGGGGAGCAGATATAATTGGCAGCAGCAGCAGCCGTCTTCCCGAGCAGAGGGACACAGCGGAGACATCACTGCAGAATCCCATCTAATTTCTTCCTGGACTGGACTTTTCCCCAAGTGTTTGTATGTTATATGGAGTGTTTTAGCCCAGCTTGTTTGTGTGTGTGTTGGTGTGTGTTTGTTTTGGAGTCCAGTGCTTGTGAGTCTCCAACCACAGACACTCCTTTCAGGGATTTGAGGGAAATCTCCTGTGAGGAGACAAAAAAGCTGCGGCTCTCTGACCTGGTGTTGGCTGATATAACATTAAAAGAAATACACATCATCCTGAGGGAAAAAAATCCCTTTAATGTGCAAAAACCCAACAAACACACATGCAACCTTGTTCTCACTCCACAATTTTGCAGCAACTCATTTTCTCCATCCTCTTAACTTGATGCGACTTCCTCTTCTTCTCCTTTTTTTTTTTTTTTACAATTCCACCGCCACCATCCTCTCCTCGGCGAAATAATGATGCTGCCAAACACAGAGGGATTAAAGGTTTCATCCCCAACCAATTTCCGAGATTCCTGGCCCTTGTATCTGCTCCTGGGGGTGGCGCTGGATTGAAACCGCTGTGGGATGCAGAGTTTTCTTGTATTTATAGAAAAATAACAAAGAGGGCGGGTGGTGTTGAAGACGAAGGGCAGCTGGCATGACCTCCATCCTGGCAGCAGGGTGCAGCTGATTGGAACGCACCTGAACAGCTCCACTGAATTTGAAAACCTAGCTTAGAAAATAAACTGAACCAGCCCAGTTGCAGTATTTTTCCAATAACTGGTGACACAACTTATGACTCATCGTATATTTACAAATAATTCCATGCTCGATCTGTTGTGGCAAACTCAGCCAAATGGTTTTTATGTTAAGGAAAGAAGTGAAAAGCAGTTGGAGAAAAGACTGAGCAACAAGGCTGAGGATCTTCAATGGAAATTAAAGATATCAGATGCATTCCGACAGCCCGTGTGTGTTTAACAGATGCGCACACACACACACACACACACACACACACACACACACACACACACACACACACGCACACACACGCACACACACGCACACACACGCACACACGCACACACAAACAAATGTGCTATTACCACCAACTGTGCAGGTGCAGACACTTTCATTCCTCCAAAGTGAGCTGTGTCTTAGTCATGAGGGGCGGAGGGTGGACTTATCACGGTAAATATCGTAGATTTCAGCCTCTGAGATTGAGATTGAGCGCAATGTGGAAGAGTCGAAGGGGGGAAATGGTTTGATAATAACATTTATCTGGAGCAGACGGTGCCGCAGGAAGCTCGGGGCAAGATAAAAAGAATCGCACGCAATGTTAAATTGGCAGGATAATGGGAAAGGACATGTATGTTGAAAAAAGAGAAGAGAGAACTAATGAGAAAAAGATGAATCAATGTGACGAGCAGAAACTGAGTCTGTCAACCAAAATTTGAGGTTAAAAGAGCCCCTCCATCCTGTATTCAGCGATAAACAGCGATATCAAAATGCAGTAAAGGCACAAGTGACCTCACATATTGCAAAACCACTCAATGCAATACATCATGAGACTGATGAATTAATGATATGTAATTTTAGGTCACGGCTAAAAACAAGTCATGCCCTTGCAATTTGACCTGAGCAAATTAATCAACCAATCAAAAGATTACACATGGAACTAAATTCTGTCATTTTCCTCTCTGATTCAAACATCCTGGTGAATAGCAACATCTTTGCTCTTTGGCCTCACAGCTTTGTCCGAGAATCCCATCGAAATTAATTAATTCCAGTTGTAATCTAACACTCACCAAAATTCACTGAAGACACACAATAACAAGAATAGTAGAATAAAAAGAGACAGACTGCCTCCAGCAACATCAGATAAAGAGGAAAGTGTCTAACAACAGAGAGTCAAAGATGCTCGACAGCAAAGGTCCACGCCTTGAAAAAACACGTTATCACGGTGTCATGATGTTTTGACATGAGCCGGTTGACCTGAGAGAGATAATTAAAAAAAGCAGCAAGAGCCAACCGTCCTCATTAAAATAGAACCCGGTGTACAGTGAGGGAGAAGACAAAGTGGGGTCAGAACCCTGGAGTTCCATCTCTGTCATTATCTTCTGCTTTCTGCCAATCCAGCCCCTGATGTCAGGAAGACAAAGCCAAGGAAAGCTGTAGGGATTAAACAAAAGGGGTCTTTGTGAATCGAGTTTAGAACAAAAACACGCGCAGCGCTGAGAAATCATCTGCTTTTTAATTTTTTTTTAAAGGACTCAAATAAAAACCAAATCCTTCCACCAGCGTCCTGTGTTTTTCCAATTTCAACAACTGGGGAATTGACTTCTCACCTTCACCCAGGGCTGACAGGTGGAAAGAGCAAAAAGAAAGAGGTGTCTTCTGAGGTTGCCGGAAAACCTGGACTGAACCCTCTTACAGAAGAGGGAAAAGAGAAACAGGAAGTTCTGTCGTGTTAATTCCTCCTCCTAATCAAATACTGAGACTCCATCTGCTGAGCCTGTCGGGCTGCATGTGGAGAGTCAGACACAAGCCTGACGATCAAGATTTCACTCTTTGTGTGCGTGTGTGTGCGTGTGTGTGTGCGTGTGCGTGTGCGTGTGCGTGTGCGTGTGCGTGTGCGTGTGCGTGTGTGTGTGTGTGTGTGTGTGGCGAGGGCCAGGGCAGCTGTGAGACCTTGATTAAAGTGAGTTTCTAAGCAGGCAGTGTGTCAGGAGGATTTAGGGCCTGATTCCTTCTATGTGCCGCCTTCAGTGTGCAGCTGGCAGGCACCCTTGGTCTTCTCCTTCTCATTAATGACTGGATTACACTTCATCCCACCACTGACCCGTCGATACACCCCGCCTAGGCTAAACACGCAAACACATGCGCACAAGACGCCGAGGATATTAGGGTTAAAGCACCAGGAATAAAAAGACAACTTTGGATTTAAAAAGAAAAATAAGAAGAAAACATTTTCACGGTTAAAGGGACTTTTTTTTTATTATGTTTTCTTTTACACTTCACTGATTATTTTTTACTTTGCTCTTGCGTGTCTGTGTAGTTCTAAAAATAGGTCAAAACAACACAATCTTTCATAGGTCTTAACAGGACAAACTCCTTTCTCTGAAAACCCTCACAGCATATGGAAACGCACGTCTGCGTGTGACTGAACCAACAAGAGCCGGTCATCATTAATCTCCAGCTCTAGAAGTTCACTTCCTGCAACTGTCAACTTCACTTCCCACTACAGCTTTAGGTGTTGCCTTGTTCATTTATGACAGAGAAAGGCAACGTGTTCAGGTTTTATTTACTGTTGTTGACCTTCCATTGTGTGAATGTCAGCTGCGGCTGAGTCACGGTGTTTGTGACCCGACACTGTCGAGTCCCTCCACCATCATCAAACAACAACATGGCTTTGGGTGAGAAGCCCGGCAGGCCCAAACCTCAGTACAAAGACTCGACGTCTCTGTGATGAATGTGGAATGAGACGATCCCCGGGCGACTTCCGGAGCCGTGAGAAGTCTCTTAGCTCCCTATTGCCTTCCCACCCTCTCATCCCAGGGACATTTATGCTCCATTAAACAATTTTGCTAATTTACAACAGAGTTTTTTTCTTAAATATATACCTGCGGGTTCCCATAAATCACTGTTAGACTCCTTGTTTATGTCCAACTTAACACTTTATGTAGCTTCCTTTTGCCCTCAAAGTTTTGTGTATAGTAAATTTTGATTAATTGCAAACTGCAGCTTAGAAGAAAATGAAACTATACATAGCAATTACGCTAAAATTATCCAGCGGCACACAGCGGAAAGGAGTAATAATCTTAGAAGCACCTTTTGCAGCTGTCTCACAGATGGGATGTGAGCTGCTTGATTCCTCTGACAGAGGAATGGGGGAAAGCTCCCGGCGACGGAGGAGTAAAGCAGAGTTGTTTTGCAGGCTCAGAGATGCAGCCGCCTCAGTGCTTTCCACGAGGACGAGTTCAAGTCCCACACTGGCAGAGCCGCAGCGTGTGGTCTGGCAGGATTTGATCACTGCCAGACCAAAAAAGTTGAAAACACAGAGAGACAGACTGAAACAACAGAGTGGCGGCCAAGGTGGAAGAGAAAAACAGAGTGAAGGGAGGGAGAGAAGGGAGTGGCTGAAGAGGTGGCACAAGCTCCTGGTAGGGAAGTTCTGAAAAGAAAGAAAGAAAGAAAGAGGATCCTTGACACTCCTTTGAGGGACTCCACCACTCACTAATGCATTTCTATGTCTCTGTCCAGAAACTGGCTTCTAACCTTATTGTTAGGGGACAAAAAACACTTTAATATTTCAAGGACACACATCTGGATTTATGACAAGTGTAAAATATCCTGAGAATTAGCGTGAGGTTTCCAGATGTTTTTCTACACAAATGCTTGCGTGTGAGTCTTGCACTTGCTCACGTTTCTTTTTAGACCTAATAGATTACATATATATATGTATATTCCTGAGGGATGTATTTTAAATTCTAAATGATGTTCTCAGGCATATGAGGCTTCATTCTTTGTGTCACCTATAAGGGTTTGAAGCATCAGTTTCATCCATTGTGCCTGGTGATGGGGTGCGCTTTATGAATCTTCTCTTATACGCCTCGTAGTAGAATTAATTACTTTGGCTAAGCAAAAAATAATAACGTCTGCCTTTGCTTTTGTAGTCCTATCTGTCTGAGGGTAGGATGGAGAAGGCGGATAAAGATGCGGACAAAGGAGGATTCACAGCTTTCCACTAAGCCTTCATCCTGTTGACTTTAATAGGATTCTCTCTGCACTGTTTCAAGATGGGTTTGTTTTTTTTCATGGACATGATGAGGCCACTGAGCAGCAGTCAGGTGAGAGCAGGTTAAGTGTCAGTGCTGGATGTGAACATGTCACACGTGGTTGCATAACTTTCAGGGCTTTCTGTCCACCGCTGGAACATTAGACGAGGAGCAAAAGGCTTACATTGTCATCTATTATTGTATCGCTTAATTGGGTTTCTTTAGTTATACATGATGTTGCCACTCTATTAAAAAATAAAATAAAAAAAATTGGGGGCTTTTGCAGCTATTGAAATCAAGCAAATGTAATCAAAAATTGATGCCCTCCCTCATCCCAAAAGCAGATTTCACATCCTGTTGATTGCTGTGCAACAAGTGCCACAACTGGCGTCTCTCTTGTGCCAATCTCAATTTGAGGATTTGTGCTGACAAATTAGCGTTCTGGTTTAATTTGCCACTTGGTTGCACTTTCCTGGCATCAGTCAAATGAGAATCATTAATGAAACAATCACTGCTGAGGACCTTCAGATTGAAAGAAACAAGACATTGATGGAACCGCCTGCATCACCCTCCTACAAAAACTACTCTCTGCAGTTTGTGTAACACCATTTAAAAAGAGTTACAAAACACAGGATCAGTTTCTTCAGAAATCCACCATTGGACATTGAGCATCTTTGATCGTAACAATTGTTCAAAAAAATTGCCTCTGTCTTCGTGATACAACATCTTCTACGATTTCAGTTCACACACGCGAGAGCTTTTATTTTCCTAACTGTAGACAAGTGAAAAGTCTTACAGTTGAGGGAAACAGTGATCCCTGCACTATAATTTACCCAGCACACAAAATGATATGGTTGTAATGGCGATGTTGTGCGACAGTGTAGCTGTTGACTAGAGCAGCCACAGCAGGCCTCCAGCCACTTTAAGAGAAATAAACGGCAGCAATTCATCAGAGCCACACTGGGCTCTTTCAGATAGTTGTCCACTTCCTTTGCCCTAATTGTATTTGGGAGATAGTCACTCCATGTCCTTGACCTTAAGGTGACAAATGCCGCACACATTCTGAAACACACGTGAGCTATTCATCCATGGGCGCCGACATCTTGGACAGCGCAGCTTCAAAATTAAGGAGAATTTAGTCTCAGAATTTAGAATTCTGTTTGCTTCCCTCAGACGTGGCGCTTTGTAAGGCAATTAGTGTTAATTGCAGCCACTGAAGTTGCCATATTAGAATTCACCAGAGGAATTGTGGCTATCAGCGGTGCCTGCTGAGTGAACTGCGCGAGGATGCAGTTGTGCGACTTCAATCCTGAGGAGCACTGGTGCATTTGGACAAAATGTTTTGAGCGCCAGAGTCTGACAAAACTATGAATAAGTGTGTGTGTGTGTGTGTGTGTGTGTGTGTGTGTGTGTGTGTGTGGTGGTCGGGGGGGGGACTTTTCAAGCAAACACTGTCTAGTTTGTCAACCCTAAAATTACGGTTTTAAAACCATTTTTTTGATTCACTGGCTTGAGAAATGGCAACCCTGCTGTTGCTACAGTGCACTTGGCTGCTCTGGTGTGGGACCATCCAACTGGTTGCACCTTCTCACGTTAAAGATGTGCACCGCCATCAACATCTCTGTGTTCTTTGAGGTTTCA